>NC_133130.1:185683426-185983426 GCF_048418815.1 Hemitrygon akajei
GTGGAGTGGGGGTGGTGGTGTGAGGTGGTGGTGTGGAGTGGTGGTGTGGAGTGATGGTGTGGAGTGGTAGTATGGAGTGATGGTGTGGAGTGATGGTGTGGAGTGATAGTATGGAATGGTGGTGTGGACTGGTGGTGTGGGGTGGTGTGGGAGTGATGGTGTGGGGTGGTGGTGTGGAGTGATGGTGTGGAGGTGGTGTGTGGACTGGTGGTGTGGGGTGGTTGTGTGGTGTGGTGGTGTGGAGTGATGGTATGGAGTGATGGTATGGGGTGATGGTATGGAGTGATGGTGTGGAGTGATGGTGTGGGGTGGTGGTGAGGAGTGATGGTGTGGAGTGATGGTGTGGAGTGATAGTATGGAGTGGTGGTGTGGAGTGGTGGGTGTGGACTGGTGGTGTGGGGTGGTTGTGTGGTGTGGTGGTGTGTGGAGTGTGGTATGGAGTGATGGTATGGAGTGATGGTGTGGACTGGTTGTGTGGTGTGGTGGTGTGGAGTGATGGTATGGAGTGATGGTATGGAGTGATGGTGTGGAGTGATGGTGTGGGGTGGTGGTGAGGAGTGATGGTGTGGAGTGATGGTGTGGGGTGGTGGTGTGGAGTGGTGGTGTGGACTGGTGGTGTGGACTGGTGGTGTGGGGTGGTGGTGTGGTGTGGTGGTGTGGAGTGATGGTGTGGGGTGGTGGTGTGGTGTGATGGTATGGAGTGATGGTGTGGGGTGGTGGGGTGGGGTGGTGGTGTGGAGTGGTGGTGTGGGGTGGTGGTGTGGAGTGATGGTGTGGAGTGGTAGTATGGAGTGATGGGTGTGGTGTGATAGTATGGAGTGATAGTGTGGAGTGATGGTATGGAGTGATGGTGTGGAGTGGGTGGTGTGGGGGTGGTAGTATGGAGTGGTGGTGTGGGACTGGTGGTGTGGAGTGGGTAGTATGGAGTGGTGGTATGGAGTGATGGTGTGGAGTGGTAGTATGGAGTGATGGTGTGGTGTAATGGTGTGGAGTGATGGTGTGGGGGTGGGTGGTGTGGTGTGGTGGTGTGGAGTGATGGTGTGGGGTGGTGGTGTGGAGTGATGGTATGGAGTGATGGTGTGGAGTGATGGTGTGGAGTGATGGTGTGGGGTGGTGGGGTGGGGTGGTGGGGTGCACTGGTGGTGTGGGGTGGAGGGTGTGGGGGTGGTGGTGAGGAGTGGTGGTGTGGAGTGGTAGTATGGAGTGATGGTGTGGGGTGGTGGGGTGGGGTGGTGGTGTGGACTGGTGGAGTGGGGTGGAGGTGCGGGGGTGGTGGTGAGGAGTGGTGGTGTGGAGTGATGGTGTGGAGTGGTGGTGTGGGGTGGTGGTATGGAGTGATGGTGTGGAGTGATGGTGTGGGGTGGTGGTGAGGAGTGGTGGTGTGGAGTGATGGTGTGGAGTGGTGGTGGGGGGTGGTGGTGTGGGAGTGATGGTGTGGAGTGGTAGTATGGAGTGATGGTGTGGAGTGATAGTATGGAGTGGTGGTGTGGAGTGATGGTGTGGAGTGATGGTGTGGAGTGATGGTGTGGGGTGGTGGGGTGGGGTGGTGGTGTGGGGTGGTGTGTGTGGAGTGATGGTGTGGAGTGGTAGTATGGAGTGATGGTGTGGAGTGATAGTATGGAGTGGTGGTGTGGAGTGATGGTGTGGAGTGATGGTGTGGAGTGATGGTGTGGGGTGGTAGTATGGAGTGGTGGTGTGGACTGGTGGTGTGGTGTGGTGTTGTGGAGTGATGGTGTGGGGTGGTGGTGTGGAGTGATGGTATGGAGTGATGGTATGGAGTGATGGTGTGGGGGTGGTGGGGGTGGGGTGGTGGTGTGGAGTGATGGTGTGGGGTGGTGTGGAGTGATGGTGTGGGGTGGTGGTGTGGAGTGATGGTATGGAGTGATGGTATGGAGTGATGGTGTGGAGTGGTAGTATGGAGTGATGGTGTGGGGTGGTGGGGTGGGGTGGTGGTGTGGAGTGGTGGTGTGGGGTGGTGGAGTGGAGTGATGGTGTGGAGTGATAGTATGGAGTGATGGTGTGGAGTGATGGTGTGGAGTGGTGGTGTGGGGTGGTGGTGTGGAGTGGTGGTGTGAGTGGTAGTATGGAGTGGTGGTGTGGACTGGTGGTGTGGAGTGGTAGTATGGAGTGGTGGTATGGAGTGATGGTGTGGAGTGGTAGTATGGAGTGATGGTGTGGAGTAATGGTTGTGGAGTGATGGTGTGGGGTGGTGGTGTGGTGTGGTGGTGTGGAGTGATGGTATGGAGTGATGGTGTGGAGTGATGGTGTGGAGTGATGGTGTGGACTGATGGTGTGGAGTGGTGGTGTGGGGTGGGGTGTGGGGTGGTGGTGTGGAGTGATGGTATGGAGTGATGGTATGGAGTGATGGTGTGGAGTGGTGGTGTGGGGTGGTGGTGTGGAGTGATGGTGTGGAGTGGTAGTATGGAGTGGTGGTATGGAGTGATGGTGTGGAGTGGTAGTATGGAGTGATGGTGTGGAGTAATGGTGTGGAGTGATGGTGTGGAGTGATGGTGTGGGGTGGGTGGTGTGGTGTGGTGGTGTGGAGTGATGGTGTGGAGTGATGGTGTGGAGTGATGGTGTGGGGTGGTGGTGTGGAGTGATGGTGTGGAGTGATGGTGTGGGGTGGTGGTGTGGAGTGATGGTATGGAGTGATGGTGTGGAGTGATGGTGTGGGGTGGTGGGGTGGGGTGGTGGTGTGGACTGGTGGTGTGGGGTGGAGGTGTGTGGTGGTGGTGAGGAGTGGTGGTGTGGAGTGATGGTGTGGAGTGGTAGTATGGAGTGATGGTGTGGGGTGGTGGGGTGGGGGGTGGTGGTGTGGACTGGTGGTGTGGGGGGGTGGGTTGGTGGTTGGTGTGATGGTGTGGAGTGTTGTATGGAGTGTTGGAGTATGGAGTGATGGTGAGGAGTGGTGGTGTGGAGTGATGGTGTGGGGTGGTGGTGTGGACTGGTGGTGTGGGGTGGTGGTGTGGTGATGGTGTGGTGGTGGTGTGGGGTGGTGGTTGTGGGTGGGTGTGGTGGGGGTGGTGGTGTGGTGATGGTGTGGAGTGATGGTGTGAGTGGTGGTGTGGAGTGATGGTATGGAGTGATGGTGTGGAGTGATGGTGTGGGGTGGTGGTGTGCAGTGATGGTATGGAGTGATGGTGTGGAGTGATGGTGTGGAGTGATGGGGGTTGTGGGGTGGTGGGTGGGGTGGGTGGTGGTGTGGACTGGTGGTGTGGGTGGAGGTGTGTGGTGGTGGTGAGGAGTGGTGGTGTGGAGTGATGGGTGTAGGAGTGGTAGTATGGAGTGATGGTGTGGGTGGTGGGGTGGGGTGGTGGTGTGGAGTGGTGGTGTGGGGTGGTGGTATGGAGTGATGGTGTGGAGTGGTGGTGTGGGGTGGTGGTGTGGAGTGATGGTGTGGAGTGATGGTGTGGGGTGGTGGTGTGGAGTGATGGTATGGAGTGATGGTGTGGAGTGATGGTGTGGAGTGTGGTGTGGGGTGGTGGGGTGGGTGGTGGTGTGGACTGGTGGTGTGGGGTGGAGGTGTGTGGTGGTGGTGAGGAGTGGTGGTGTGGAGTGATGGTGTGGAGTGGTAGTATGGAGTGATGGTGTGGGGTGGTGGGGTGGGGTGGTGGTGTGGAGTGGTGGTGTGGGGGTGGTGGTATGGAGTGATGGTGTGGAGTGGTGGTGTGGGGTGGTGGTGTGGAGTGATGGTGTGGAGTGATGGTGTGGGGTGGTGGTGTGGAGTGATGGTATGGAGTGATGGTGTGGAGTGATGGTGTGGAGTGATGGTGTGGGGTGGTGGTGAGGAGTGGTGGTGTGGAGTGATGGTGTGGAGTGGTAGTATGGAGTGATGGTGTGGGGTGGTGGGGTGGGGTGTTGGTGTGGACTGGTGGTGTGGGGTGGTGGTATGGAGTGATGGTGTGGAGTGGTGGTGTGGGGTGGTGGTGTGGAGTGATGGTGTGGAGTGGTGGTGTGGGGTGGTGGTGTGGAGTGATGGTGTGGAGTGATGGGTGTGGAGTGGTGGTGTGGAGTGATGGTATGGAGTGATGGTGTGGAGTGATGGTGTGGGGTGGTGGTGTGGAGTGATGGTATGGAGTGATGGTGTGGAGTGATGGTGTGGGGTGGAGGTGTGTGGTGGTGGTGAGGAGTGGTGGTGTGGAGTGATGGTGTGGAGTGGTAGTATGGAGTGATGGTGTGGGGTGGTGGGGTGGGGTGGTGGTGTGGAGTGGTGGTGTGGGGTGGTGGTATGGAGTGATGGTGTGGAGTGGTGGTGTGGGGTGGTGGTGTGGAGTGATGGTATGGAGTGATGGTGTGGGGTGGTAGTATGGAGTGATGGTGTGGAGTGGTGGTGTGGGGTGGTGGTGTGGTGTGGTGGTGTGGAGTGATGGTGTGGAGTGATGTTGTGGGGTGGTGGGGTGGGGTGGTGGTGTGGACTGGTGGTGTGGGATGGTGGTGTGGAGTGGTGGTATGGAGTGATGGTGTGGAGTGATGGTGTGGAGTGAAGGTGTGGGGTGGTGGTGAGGAGTGGTGGTGTGGTGAGGAGTGGTAGTCTGGAGTGGTGGTGTGGAGTGTTGGTATGGAGTGGTAGTATGGAATGATGGTGTGGAGTGGTAGTATGGAGTGATGGTGTGGGGTGGTGGTATGGTGTGGTGGTGTGGAGTGATGGTGTGGAGTGATAGTATGGAGTGATGGTGTGGAGTGATGGTATGGAGTGATGGTGTGGAGTGGTGGTGTGGGGTGGTGGTGTGGAGTGATGGTGTGGAGTGATAGTATGGAGTGGTGGTGTGGGGTGGTTGTGTGGTGTGGTGGTGTGGAGTGATGGTGTGGAGTGATGGTGTGGAGTGATGGTGTGGTGGTGGTGGGGTGGAGTGATGGTGTGGAGTGATGGTGTGCGGTGGTGGGGTGGGGTGGTGGTGTGGAGTGATGGTGTGGGGTGGTGGTGTGGAGTGATGGTGTGGAGTGGTAGTATGGAGTGATGGTGTGGAGTGATGGTGTGGAGTGATGGTGTGGAGTGATGGTGTGGGTGGTGGTGTGGAGTGATGGTGTGGAGTGATGGTGTGGAGTGATGGTGTGCGGTGGTGGGGTGGGGTGGTGGTGTGGGGTGGTGGTGTGGAGTGATGGTGTGGGGTGGTGGTGTGGAGTGATGGTGTGGAGTGGTAGTATGGAGTGATGGTGTGGGAGTGATGGTGTGAGTGATGGTGTGGAGTGATGGTGTGGGTTGGTGGTGGGGTCGTGGTGTGGGGTGGTGGTGTGGGGTGGTGGTGTGGACTGGTGGTGTGGGGTGGTGGTGTGGTGTGATGGGTGTGGGGTGGTGGTGTGGAGTGATGGTGTGGGGGTGGTGGTGTGGTGTGGTGGTGTGGAGTGATGGTGTGGAGTGATGGTATGGGGTGATGGTATGGAGTGATGGTGTGGAGTGAGTGTGGTGTGGGTGGTGGTGAGGAGTGATGGTGTGGAGTGATGGTGTGGAGTGATAGTATGGAGTGGTGGTGTGGAGTGGTGGTGTGGACTGGTATGGTGGTGGGGGTGGTTGTGTGGTGTGGTGGTATGGAGTGATGGTATGGGTGATGGTATGGAGTGATGGTGTGGAGTGATGGTGTGGGGGTGGTGGTTGAGGAGTGATGGTGTGGAGTGGTGGTGTGGGGTGGTGGTGTGGAGTGATGGTGTGGAGTGATGGTGTGGGGTGGTGGTGTGGAGTGATGGTATGGAGTGATGGTGTGGAGTGATGGTGTGAGTGATGGTGTGGGGTGGTGGGGTGGGGTGGTGGTGTGGACTGGTGGTGTGGGGTGGAGGTGTGTGGTGGTGGTGAGAGTGGTGGTGTGGAGTGATGGTGTGGAGTGGTAGTATGGAGTGATGGTGTGGGGTGGTGGGGTGGGGTGGTGGTGTGGAGTGGTGGTGTGGGGTGGTGGTATGGAGTGATGGTGTGGAGTGGTGGTGTGGGGTGGTGGTGTGGAGTGATGTGTGTGGAGTGATGGTGTGGGGTGGTGGTGTGGAGTGATGGTATGGAGTGATGGTGTGGAGTGATGGTGTGGAGTGATGGTGTGGGGTGGTGGTGAGGAGTGGTGGTGTGGAGTGATGGTGTGGAGTGGTAGTATGGAGTGATGGTGTGGGGTGGTGGGGTGGGGTGTTGGTGTGGACTGGTGGTGTGGGGGTGGTGGTATGGAGTGATGGTGTGGAGTGGGTGGTTGGGGTGGTGGTGTGGAGTGATGTGTGGAGTGGTGGTGTGGGGTGGTGGTGTGGAGTGATGGTGTGGAGTGATGGTGTGGAGTGGTGGTTGTGGAGTGATGGTATGGAGTGATGGTGTGGAGTGATGGTGTGGGTGGTGGTGTGGAGTGATGGTATGGAGTGATGGTGTGGAGTGATGGTGTGGGTGGAGGTGTGTGGTGGTGGTGAGGAGTGGTGGTGTGGAGTGATGGTGTGGAGTGGTAGTATGGAGTGATGGTGTGGGGTGGTGGGGTGGGGTGGTGGTGTGGAGTGGTGGTGTGGGGGTGGGTTGGAGTGATGGTGTGGAGTGGTGGTGTGGGGTGGTGGTGTGGAGTGATGGTATGGAGTGATGGTGTGGGTGGTAGTATGGAGTGAGGTGTTGGATGGTGGTGTGGGGTGGTGGTGTGGTGTGGTGGTGTGGAGTGATGGTGTGGAGTGATGTTGTGGGGTGGTGGGGTGGGGTGTGGTGGTGTGGTGGTGGGATGTGGTGTGGTGTGGAGTGGTGGTATGGAGTGATGGTGTGGAGTGATGGTGTGGAGTGAAGGTGTGGGGTGGTGGTGAGGAGTGGTGGTGTGGTGAGGAGTGGTAGTCTGGAGTGTGTGGTGTTGGAGTGTTGGTATGGAGTGGTAGTATGGAATGATGGTGTGAGTGGTAGTATGGAGTGATGGTGTGGGTGGTGGTATGGTGTGGTGGTGTGGAGTGATGGTGTGGAGTGATAGTATGGAGTGATGGTGTGGAGTGATGGTATGGAGTGATGGTGTGGAGTGGTGGTGTGGGGTGGTGGTGTGGAGTGATGGTGTGGAGTGATAGTATGGAGTGGTGTGGTGTTGGTGGTGTGTGTGGTGTGGTGGTGTGGAGTGATGGTGTGGAGTGATGGTGTGGAGTGATGGTGTGGGGTGGTGGGGTGGAGTGATGGTGTGGAGTTGATGGTGTGCGGTGGTGGGGTGGGGTGGTGGTGTGGATGGAGTGATGGTGTGGGTGGTGGTGTGGGAGTGATGGTGTGGAGTGGTAGTAATGGAGTGATGGTGTGGAGTGATGGTGTGGAGTGATGGTGTGGAGTGATGGTGTGGGGTGGTGGTGTGGAGTGGATGGTGTGGTTAGTGATGGTGTGGAGTGATGGTGTGCGAGTGGTGGGGTGGGTGTTGTGGGTGGTGGTGGTGTGGAGTGATGGTGTGGGGTGGTGGTGTGGAGTGATGGTGTGGAGTGGTAGTATGGAGTGATGGTGTGGAGTGATGGTGTGAGTGATGTGTGGAGTGATGGTGTGGGTTGGTGGGGTGGGGTCGTGGTGTGGGGTGGTGGTGTGGGGTGGTGGTGTGGACTGGGTGGTGTGGGGTGGTGGTGTGGAGTGATGGTGTGGGGTGGTGGTGTGGAGTGATGGTGTGGGGTGGTGGTGTGGTGTGGTGGTGTGGAGTGATGGTGTGGAGTGATGGTATGGGGTGATGGTATGGAGTGATGGTGTGAGTGATGGTGTGGGGGTGGTGGTGAGGAGTGATGGTGTGGAGTGATGGTGTGGAGTGATAGTATGGAGTGGTGGTGTGGAGTGGTGGTGTGGACTGGTGGTGTGGGGTGGTTGTGTGGTGTGGTGGTATGGAGTGATGGTATGGGTGATGGTATGAGTGATGTGTGGAGTGATGGTGTGGGGTGGTGGTGAGGAGTGATGGTGTGGAGTGATGTGTGGGGGGTGGTGTGGGTTGGAGTGATGGTGTGGAGTGATGGTGTGGGGTGGTGGTGTGGAGTGGTGGTGTGGACTGGTGGTGTGGACTGGTGGTGTGGGTGGTGGTGTGGTGTGGTGGTGTGGAGTGATGGTGTGGAGTGGTAGTATGGAGTGATGGGTGTGGAGTGATGGTGTGGAGTGATGGTGTGGAGTGATGGTGTGGGGTGGTGGTGTGGAGTGATGGTGGTGGGGGTGGTGGTGTGGTGGTGTGGAGTGATGGTATGGAGTGATGGTGTGGAGTGATGGTGTGGAGTGGTGGTGTGGACTGGTGGTGTGGGGTGGTTGTGTGGTGTGGGTGGTGTGGAGTGATGGTATGGAGTGATGGTATGGGGTGAAGGTATGGAGTGATGGTGTGGAGTGATGGTGTGGGGTGGTGGTGAGGAGTGATGGTGTGGAGTGATGGTGTGGAGTGATAGTATGGAGTGGTGGTGTGGAGTGGTGGTGTGGGACTGGTGGTGTGGGTGGTTGTGTGTGTGGTGGTGTGGAGTGATGGTATGGAGTGATGGTATGGGGTGATGGTATGGAGTGATGGTGTGGAGTGATGTGTGGGGTGGTGGTGAGAGTGATGGTGTGGAGTGATGGTGTGGGGTGGTGGTGTGGAGTGATGGTACGTGTGATAGTATGGAGTGATGGTGTGGGGTGGTGGGGTGGGGTGGTGGTGTGGAGTGGTGGTGTGGGGTGGTGGTGTGGAGTGATGGTGTGGTGTGGTAGTATGGAGTGATGGTGTGGTGTGATAGTATGGAGTGATGGTGTGGAGTGATGGTATGGAGTGATGGTGTGGAGTGGTGTGTGGGTGGTGGTGTGGAATGATGGTGTGGGGTGGTAGTATGGAGTGGTGGTGTGGACTGGTGGTGTGGAGTGGTAGTATGGAGTGGTGGTATGGAGTGATGGTGTGGAGTGGTAGTATGGAGTGATGGTGTGGAGTGATGGTATGGAGTGATGGTGTGGAGTAATGGTGTGGAGTGATGGTGTGGGGTGGTGGTGTGGTGTGGAGTGATGGTGTGGGGTGGTGGTGTGGATTGATGGTATGGAGTGATGTTTGGAGTGATGGTGTGGAGTGATGGTGTGGGGTGGTGGGTGGGGTGGTGGGGTGCACTGGTGGTGTGGGGTGGAGGTGTGGGTGGTGGTGAGGAGTGGTGGTGTGAGTGATGGTGTGGGAGTGGTGGTGTGGGGTGGTGGTATGGAGTGATGGTGTGGAGTGATGGTGTGGGGTGGGTGGTGAGGAGTGGTGGTGTGGAGTGATGGTGTGGGAGTGGTGGTGTGGGGTGGTGGTGTGGAGGTGATGGTGTGGAGTGGTAGTATGGAGTGATGGTGTGGAGTGATAGTATGGAGTGGTGGTGTGGAGGGATGGTGTGGAGTGATGGTGTGGACTGGTGGTGTGGGGTGGTTGTGTGGTGTGGTGGTGTGGAGTGATGGTATGGAGTGATGGTATGGGGTGATGGTATGGAGTGATGGTGTGGAGTGATGGTGTGGGGGTGGTGGTGAGAGAGTGATGGTGTGGAGTGATGGTGTGGAGTGATAGTATGGAGTGGTGGTGTGGAGTGGTGGTGTGGACTGGTGGTGTGGGTGGTTGGGTGGTGTGGTGGTGTGGAGTGATGGTATGGAGTGATGGTATGGGGTGATGGTATGGAGTGATGGTGTGGAGTGATGGTGTGGGGTGGTGGTGAGGAGTGATGGTGGGAGTGATGGTGTGGGGGGGTGGTGGTGTGGACTGGTGGGTGGACTGTGGTGTGGGGTGGGGTGTGGTGTGGTGGTATGGTGTGATAGATGGAGTGATGGTGTGGGGTGGTGGGGTGGGGTGGTGGTGTGGAGGTGGTGTGGGGTGGTGGTGTGGAGTGATGGTGTGGAATGGTAGTATGGAGTGATGGGTGTGGTGTGATAGTTTGGTGTGATGGTGTGGAGTGATGGTATGGAGTGATGTGTGGAGTGGTGGTGTGGGGTGGTGGTGTGGAATGAAGGTGTGGGGTGGTAGTATGGAGTGGTGGTGTGGGACTGTGGTGTGGAGTGGTAGTATGGAGTGGTGGTATGGAGTGATGGTGTGGAGTGGTAGTATGGAGTGATGGTGTGGTGTAATGGTGTGGGGTGATGGTGTGGGGTGGTGGTGTGGTGTGGTGGGTGTGGAGTGATGGTGTGGGGTGGTGGTGTGGAGTGATGGTATGGAGTGATGGTATGGAGTGATGGTGTGGAGTGATGGTGTGGAGTGATGGTGTGGGGTGGTGGGGTGGGGTGGTGGGTGCACTGGTGGTGTGGGGTGGAGGTGTGGGGTGGTGGTGAGGAGTGGTGGTGTGGAGTGATGGTGTGGAGTGGTGGTGTGGGGTGGTGGTATGGAGTGATGGTGTGGAGTGATGGTGTGGGGTGGTGGGGAGGAGTGGTGGTGTGAGTGATGGTGTGGAGTGGTGGTGTGGGGTGGTGGTGTGGAGTGATGGTGTGGAGTGATAGGTATGGAGTGGTGGTGTGGAGTGATGGTGTGGAGTGATGGTGTGGAGTGATGGTGTGGGGTGGTGGGGTGGGGTGGTGGTGTGGGGGTGGTGGGTGTGGAGTGATGGTGTGGGGGTGGTGGTGTGGGGTTGGTGGTGTGGACTGGTGGTGTGGGGTGGTGGTGTGGAGTGATGGTGTGGACTGGGTGTGGGGTGGTGGGGTGGTGGTGGGAGTGATGGTGTGGGGTGGTGGGTGTGGAGTGATGGTATGGGAGTGATGGTGTGGAGTGATGGTGTGGGGGTGATGGTTGTGGGTGGTGGGGTGGTGGTGTGGGAGTGGTGGTGAGGAGTGGTGGGTGTGGAGTGATGGTGTGGAGTGGTAGTATGGAGTGATGGTGTGGAGTGGTAGTATGGAGTGGTGGTGTGGACTGGTGGTGTGGGGTGGTGGTGGTGGGTGGTGGTGTGGAGTGATGGTGTGAGGGTGGTGGTGTGGAGTGATGGTATGGAGTGATGGTATGGAGTGATGGTGTGGGGGTGGTGGTGAGGAGTGGTGGTGTGGTGTGATGGTGTGGAGTGTTGGTATGGAGTGGTAGTATGGAGTGATGGTGTGGAGTGGTAGTATGGAGTGAGGGTGGGTGGGAGTAATGGTGTGGAGTGATGGTGTGGGGTGGTGGTGTGGAGTGGTGGTGTGGACTGGTGTGTGGGGTGGTGGTGTGGACTGGTGGTGTGGTGTGGTGTTGTGGAGTGATGGTGTGGGGTGGTGGTGTGGAGTGATGGTATGGAGTGATGGGTATGGAGTGATGGTGTGGGGTGTGGGGTGGGGTGGTGGTGTGGAGTGGTGGTGTGGGGTGGTGTGGAGTGATGGTGTGGGGTGGTGGTGTGGAGTGATGGTATGGAGTGATGGTATGGAGTGATGGTGTGGAGAGATGGTGTGGGAGTGATGGTGTGGGGTGGTGGGTGGGGTGGTGGTGTGGAGTGGTGGTGTGGGGGTGGTGGAGTGGAGTGATGGTGTGGAGTGATAGTATGGAGTGATGGTGTGGAGTGATGGTATGGAGTGATGGTGTGGAGTGGTGGTGTGGGGTGGTGGTGTGGAGTGGTGGTGTGGAGTGGTAGTATGGAGTGGTGGTGTGGACTGGTGGTGTGGAGTGGGTAGTATGGAGTGGTGGTATGGAGTGATGGTGTGGAGTGGTAGTATGGAGTGATGGTGTGGAGTAATGGTGTGGAGTGATGGTGTGGGGTGGTGGTGTGGTGTGGTTGGTGTGGAGTGATGGTATGGAGTGATGGTGTGGGAGTGATGGTGTGGAGTGATGGTGTGGACTGATGGTGTGGAGTGGTGGTGTGGGGTGGAGGTGTGGGGTGGTGGTGTGGAGTGATGGTGTGGAGTGGTAGTATGGAGTGATGGTATGGAGTGATGGTATGGAGTGATGGTGTGGAGTGGTGGTGTGGGGGGTGGTGGGTGTGGAGTGATGGTGTGGAGTGGTAGTATGGAGTGGTGGTATGGAGTGATGGTGTGGAGTGGTAGTAGGTGGTGATGGTGTGGAGTAATGGTGTGGAGTGATGGTGTGGAGTTGGATGGTGTGGGGTGGTGGGGTGGTGTGGTGGTGTGGAGTGATGGTGTGGAGTGATGGTGTGGGAGTGATGGTGTGGGGTGGTGGTGTGGGAGTGATGTGTGGAGTGATGGTGTGGGGTGGTGGTGTGGAGTGATGGTATGGAATGATGGTGTGGAGTGATGGTGTGGAGTGATGGTGTGGAGTGATGGTGTGGGGTGGTGGGGTGGGGGTGGTGGTGTGGGGGTGGTGGTGTGGAGTGATGGTGTGGGGTGGTGGTGTGGGGTGGTGGTGTGGACTGGTGGTGTGGGGTGGTGGTGTGGAGTGATGGTGTGGACTGGTGGTGTGGGGTGGTGGTGTGGAGTGATGGTGTGGGGTGGTGGTGTGGAGTGATGGTATGGAGTGATGGTGTGGAGTGATGGTGTGGGGTGATGGTGTGGGGGGTGGTGGGGTGGTGGTGGTGAGTGGGGGTGAGGAGTGGTGGTGTGGAGTGATGGTGTGGAGTGGTAGTTTGGAGTGATGTGTGGGTAGTGGTAGTATGGAGTGGTGGTGTGGACTGGGTGGTGTGGGGGTGGTGGTGTGGGGTGGTGGTGTGGAGTGATGGTGTGGGTGGTGGTGTGGAGTGATGGTATGGAGTGATGGTATGGAGTGATGGTGTGGGGGTGGTGGTGAGGAGTGGTGGTGTGGTGTGATGGTGTGGAGTGTTGGGATGGAGTGGTAGTATGGAGTGATGGTGTGGAGTGGTAGTATGGAGTGATGGTGTGGAGTAATGGTGTGGAGTGATGGTGTGGGGTGGTGGTGTGGAGTGGTGGTGTGGACTGGTGGTGTGGGGTGGTGGTGTGGACTGGTGGTGTGGTGTGGTGTTGTGGAGTGATGGTGTGGGGTGGTGGTGGTGAGTGATGGTATGGGGGGATGGTATGGAGTGATGGTGTGGGGTGGTGGGGGTGGGGTGGTGGGGTGGGTGTGGTGGAGTGGTGGTGTGGGGTGGTGTGGTGATGTTGGTGGGTGGTGGTGTGGAGTGATGGTATGGAGTGATGGTATGGAGTGATGGTGTGGAGAGATGGTGTGGAGTGATGGTGGGGGTGGTGGGGTGGTGTGGTGTGGAGTGGTGGTGTGGGGTGGGTGGAGTGGAGTGATGGTGTGGAGTGATAGTATGGAGTGATGGTGTGGAGTGATGGTATGGAGTGATGGGGTGGAGTGGTGGTGTGGGGTGGTGGTGTGGAGTGGTGGTGTGGGTGGTGGTGTGGAGTGGTGGTGGAGTGGTAGTATGGAGTGGTGGTGTGGACTGGTGGTGTGGAGTGGTAGAGTTGGAGTGGTGGTATGGAGTGATGGTGTGGAGTGGTAGTATGGAGTGATGGTGTGGGAGTGATGGTGGAGTGGTGGTGTGGGGTGGTGGTGTGGAGTGATGGTGTGGATTGGTAATATGGAGTGATGGTGTGGAGTGATAGTATGGAGTGTTGGTGTGGAGTGATGTGTGGAGTGATGGTGTGGACTGGTGGTGTGGGGTGGTTGTGTGGTGTGGTGGTGTGGAGTGATGGTATGGAGTGATGGTATGGGGTGATGGTATGGAGTGATGGTGTGGAGTGATGGTGTGGGGTGGTGGTGAGGAGTGATGTGTGGAGTGATGGTGTGGAGTGATAGTATGGAGTGGTGGTGTGGAGTGGTGGTGTGGGACTGGTGGTGTGGGGTGGGTTGTGTGGTGTGGTGGTGTGGAGTGATGGTATGGAGTGATGGTATGGGGTGATGGTATGGAGTGATGGTGAGGAGTGATGGGTGTGGGGTGGTGGTGAGGAGTGATGGTGTGGAGTGATGGTGTGGGTGGTGGTGTGGACTGGTGGTGTGGACTGGTGGTGTGGGGTGGTGGTGTGGTGTGGTGGTATGGTGTGATAGTATGGAGTGATGGTGTGGGGTGGTGGGGTGGGGTGGTGGTGTGGAGTGGTGGTGTGGGGTGGTGGTGTGGAGTGATGGTGTGGAATGGTAGTATGGAGTGATGGTGTGGTGTGATAGTTTGGAGTGATGGTGTGGAGTGATGGTATGGAGTGATGGTGTGGAGTGGTGGTGTGGGGTGGTGGTGTGGAATGATGGTGTGGTGGTGGTAGTATGGAGTGGTGGTGTGGACTGGTGGTGTGGAGTGGTAGTATGGAGTGGTGGTATGGAGTGAGTGGTGTGGAGTGGTAGTATGGAGTGATGGTGTGGTGTAATGGTGTGGAGTGATGGTGTGGGGTGGTGGTGTGGTGTGGTGGTGTGGAGTGATGGTGTGGGGTGGTGGTGTGGAGTGATGGTATGGAGTGATGGTATGGAGTGATGGTGTGGAGTGATGGTGTGGAGTGATGGTGTGGGGTGGTGGGGTGGGGGTGGTGGGGTGCACTGGTGGTGTGGGGTGGAGGTGTGGGGTGGTGGTGAGGAGTGGTGGTGTGGAGTGATGGTGTGGAGTGGTGGTGTGGGGTGGTGGTATGGAGTGATGGTGTGGAGTGATGGTGTGGGGTGGTGGTGAGGAGTGGTGGTGTGGAGTGATGGTGTGGAGTGGTGGTGTGGGGTGGTGGTGTGGAGTGATGGTGTGGAGTGGTAGTATGGAGTGATGGTGTGGAGTGATAGTATGGTGGTGGTGTGGAGTGATGGTGTGGAGTGATGGTGTGAGTGATGGTGTGGGGGTGGTGGGGTGGGGTGGTGGTGTGGGGTGGTGGTGTGGAGTGATGGTGTGGGGTGGTGGTGTGGGGTGGTGGTGTGGACTGGTGGTGTGGGGTGGTGGTGTGGAGTGATGGTGTGGACTGGGTGTGGGGGGTGGTGGTGTGGAGTGATGGTGTGGGGTGGTGGTGTGGAGTGATGGTATGGAGTGATGGTGTGGAGTGATGGTGTGGGGTGATGGTGTGGGGTGGTGGGGTGGTGGTGTGGAGTGGTGGTGAGGAGTGGTGGTGTGGAGTGATGGTGTGGAGTGGTAGTATGGAGTGATGGTGTGGAGTGGTAGTATGGAGTGGTGGTGTGGACTGGTGGTGTGGGGTGGTGTGTGGGGTGGTGGTGTGGAGTGATGGTGTGGGGTGGTGGTGTGGAGTGATGGTATGGAGTGATGGTATGGAGTGATGGTGTGGGGTGGTGGTGAGGAGTGGTGGTGTGGTGTGATGGTGTGGAGTGTTGGTATGGAGAGTGGTAGTATGGAGTGATGGTGTGGAGTGGTAGTATGGAGTGATGGTGTGGAGTAATGGTGTGGAGTGATGGTGTGGGGTGGTGGTGTGGAGTGGTGGTGTGGACTGGTGGTGTGGGGTGGTGGTGTGGACCTGGTGGTGTGGTGTGGTGTTGTGGAGTGATGGTGTGGGGGTGGTGGTGTGGAGTGATGGTATGGAGTGATGGTATGGAGTGATGGTGTGGGGTGGTGGGGGTGGGGTGGTGGTGTGGAGTGGTGGTGTGGGGTGGTGTGGAGTAATGGTGTGGGGTGGTGGTGTGGAGTGATGGTATGGAGTGATGGTATGGAGTGATGGTGTGGAGAGATGGTGTGGAGTGATGGTGTGGGGTGGTGGGGTGGGGTGGTGGGTGTGGAGTGGTGGTGTGGGGTGGTGGAGTGGAGTGATGGTGTGGAGTGATAGTATGGAGTGATGGTTGTGGAGTGATGGTATGGAGTGATGGTGTGGAGTGGTGGTGTGGGGTGGTGGTGTGGAGTGGTGGTGTGGAGTGGTAGTATGGAGTGGTGGTGTGGACTGGTGGTGTGGTGTGGTAGTATGGAGTGGTGGTATGGAGTGATGGTGTGGAGTGGTAGTATGGAGTGATGGTGTGGAGTAATGGTGTGGAGTGATGGTGTGGGGGTGGTGGTGTGGTGTGGTGGTGTGGAGTGATGGTATGGAGTGATGGTGTGGAGTGATGGTGTGGAGTGATGGTGTGGACTGATGGTGTGGAGTGGTGGTGTGGGGTGGAGGTGTGGGGTGGTGGGTGTGGAGTGATGGTGTGGAGTGGTAGTATGGAGTGATGGTATGGAGTGATGGTATGGAGTGATGGTGTGGAGTGGTGGTGTGGGGTGTGGTGTGGAGTGGTAGTATGGAGTGATGGTGTGGAGTAATGGTGTGGAGTGATGGTGTGGAGTGATGGTGTGGGGTGGTGGTGTGGTGTGGTGGTGTGGAGTGATGGTGTGGAGTGATGGTGTGGAGTGATGGTGTGGGGTGTGGTGTGGAGTGATGGTGTGGAGTGATGTGTGGGGTGGTGGTGTGGAGTGATGGTATGGAGTGATGGTGTGGAGTGATGGTGTGGAGTGATGGTGTGGAGTGATGGTGTGGGGTGGTGGGGTGGGGTGGTGGTGTGGGGTGGTGGTGTGGAGTGATGGTGTGGGTGGTGGTGTGGGTGGGGTGGTGGTGTTGGGTGGTGGTGTGGGGTGTTGGGTGTGGGTGGTGTGGGGTGGTGGTGTGGTGTGGGTGTGGTGGTGGGTGGTGGTGGTTGGAGTGATGGGTGATGGAGTGATGGTGTGGGGTTGGTGGGTGTGGGGTGGTGGTGGGGGGTGGGTGTGGTGGTGGTGGTGTGGAGTGGTGGTGTGGAGGTGTGTTGGTGTGGAGTGTGGGTAGTTATGGAGTGATGGTGTGGAGTGGTAGTATGGAGTGGTGGTGTGGAAGGTGGTGGTGTGGGGTGGTGGTGTGGGGTGGTTGGTGTGGTGTGGGTGGTGTGGGGTGATGGTGTGGAGTGATGGTTTGGAGTGATGGTATGGAGTGATGGTGTGGTGGGTGGTGGGTGTGGTGGTGTGGTGTGATGGTGTGGAGTGGTTGGTATGGAGTGGTAGTATGGAGTGATGGTGTGGGTGGTAGTATGGAGTGATGGTGTGGAGTAATGGTGTGGAGTGATGGTGTGGGGTGGTGGTGTGAGTGGTGGTGTGGACTGGTGGTGTGGGGGTGGTGGTGTGGACTGGTGGTTGTGGTGTGGTGTTGTGGAGTGATGGTGTGGGGTGGTGGTTGTGTTGTGTTGGTATGGAGTGTTGGTTTGGAGTGATGGTGTGGGGTGGTGGGGTGGGGGTGGTGGTGTGGAGTGGTGGTGTGGGGTGGTGTGGTGTGATGGTGTGGGGGGTGGTGGGAGGTGTTGGTGTGATGGTTGGGTGATGGTGTGGAGGATGGTGTGGAGTGATGGTGTGGGGGTGGGTGGGTGGGGGTGGTGGAGTGGTGGTGTGGGTGGTGGAGGTGGAGTGATGGTGTGGAGTGATAGTATGGAGTGATGGTGTGGAGTGATGGTATGGAGTGTGGTGTGGAGTGGTGGTGTGGGGTGGTGGTGTGGAGTGGTGGTGGTGTGGGGTGGTGGTGTGGGTGGTGGTGTGGTGGTAGTGTGGTGGTGGTGTGGACTGGTGGTGTGGGTGTAGTTATGGAGTGGTGGTATGGAGTGATGGTGTGGAGTGGTAGTATGGAGTGTGATGCTGTGGAGTAATGGTGTGGGTGTGATGGTGTGGGGGTGGTGGTGTGGTGTGGTGGTGTGGAGTGATGGTATGGAGTGATGGTGTGGAGTGATGGTGTGGACTGATGGTGTGGAGTGGTGGTGTGGGGGTGGAGGTGTGTGGTGGTGGTGTGGAGTGATGGTGTGGAGTGGTAGTATGGAGTGATGGTATGGAGTGGGTATGGTGTGGTGTGGGTGGTGTGGTG
The DNA here is from genome assembly GCF_048418815.1 of Hemitrygon akajei. Lineage (NCBI taxonomy): Eukaryota > Metazoa > Chordata > Chondrichthyes > Myliobatiformes > Dasyatidae > Hemitrygon > Hemitrygon akajei. Next base: position 185,700,885 of record NC_133130.1, read on the forward strand.
TTGGTGGTGTGATGGTGTGGAGTGGTAGTATGGAGTGGTGGTATGGAGTGATGGTGTGGATGTGGGTTGTGTGGAGTGATGGTGTGGTGTTGATGGTGTGGGTGGTGTGGTGTGGGTGTGGTGGGTGTGGAGTGATGGTGTGGATGGGGTGGTGGGTGTGGAGTGATGGTGTGGGGTGTGGTGGTGGAGTGGGTGGTGGTGGAGTGATGGTGTGGTGTGGTGGTGGGGTGGTGGTGTGGAGTGGTGGGTGTGGTGGGAGTGGTGGTGTGGGGTGGTGTGGGGTGTGGTGGTGGGTGGTGGGTGGTGTGGACTGGTGGTGGTGTGTGTGGTGGAGTGTGTGGTGGTGTGGAGTGTGTGTATGGTAGTGGAGTGATGGTGTGGGGTGGTGGGGTGGTGGTGGTGGTGACTGGTGGTGTGGGTGGTGGTGTGGGGTGGTGGTGTGGAGTGGTGGTGTGGGGTGGTGGTGTGGAGTGATGGTGTGGAGTGGTGGTGTGGGGTGGTGGTGTGGAGTGATGGTGTGGAGTGGTAGTATGGAGTGATGGTGTGGAGTGATAGTATGGAGTGTGGTGTGGGGTGGTTGTGTGGTGTGGTGGTGTGGAGTGATGGTGTGGAGTGATGGTGTGGAGTGATGGTGTGGGGTGGTGGGGTGGGGTGGTGGTGTGCGGTGGTGGGGTGGGGTGGTGGTGTGGAGTGATGGTGTGGAGTGGTAGTATGGAGTGATGGTGTGGAGTGATGGTGTGGAGTGATGGTGTGGAGTGATGGTGTGGTTGGTGGGGTGGGGTCGTGGTGTGGGGTGGTGGTGTGGTGGGGTGGTGGTGTGGAGTGATGGTGTGGGGTGGTGGTGTGGAGTGATGGTGTGGGGTGGTGGTGTGGAGTGATGGTGTGAGTGGTAGTATGGAGTGATGGTGTGGAGTGATAGTATGGAGTGATGGTGTGGAGTGGTGGTGTGGAGTGATGGTGTGGAGTGGTAGTATGGAGTGGTAGTATGGAGTGATGGTGTGGAGTGATAGTATGGAGTGGTGGTGTGGACTGGTAGTATGGAGTGTGGTGTGGACTGGTGGTGTGGAGTGGTAGTATGGAGTGGTGGTATGGAGTGATGGTGTGGAGTGGTAGTATGGAGTGATGGTGTGGAGTAATGGTGTGGAGTGATGGTGTGGGGTGGTGGTGTGGTGTGTGGTGTGGAGTGATGGTGTGGAGTGATGTTGTGGGGTGGTGGGGTGGGGTGGTGGTGTGGAGTGATGGTGTGGGGTGGTGGTGTGGAGTGATGGTATGGGGTGATGGTGTGGGGGTGGTGGTGAGGAGTGTGGTGTGGAGTGATGGTGTGGAGTGATGGTGTGGAGTGATGGTGTGGGGTGGTAGTATGGAGTGGTGGTGTGGAGTGTTGGTATGGAGTGGTAGTATGGAGTGATGGTGTGGATTGGTAGTATGGAGTGATGGTGTGGAGTAATGGTGTGGAGTGATGGTGTGGGGTGGTGGTGTGGTTTGGTGGTGTGGTGTGATGGTGTGGGGTGATGGTGTGGAGTGATGGTGTGGGGTGGTGGTGAGGAGTGGTGGTGTGGTGTGGAGTGGTAGTCTGGAGTAATGGTGTGGAGTGATGGTGTGGAGTGATGGTGTGGAGTGGTGGTGTGGGGTGGTGGTGTGGGGTGGTGGTGTGGAGTGGTGGTGTGGGGTGGTGGTGTGGGGTGGTGGTGTGGAGTGGTGGTGTGGGGTGGTGGTGTGGAGTGATGGTGTGGAGTGATGGTGTGGAGTGATGTTGTGGGGTGGTGGGGGTGGGGTGGTGGTGTGGACTGGTGGTATGGTGTGGTGGTGTGGGGTGGTGGTATGGAGTGATGGTGTGGAGTGATGGTGTGGAGTGATGGTGTGGAGTGATGGTGTGGAGTAATGGTGTGGAGTGATGTTGTGGGGTGGTGGTGTGGAGTGGTGGTGTGGGGTGGTGGTGTGGTTTGGTGGTGTGGAGTGATGGTGTGGAGTGATGGTGTGGAGTGATGGTGTGGAGTGGTGGTGTGGGGTGGTGGTGTGGAGTGATGGTGTGGAGTAATGGTGTGGAGTGATGGTGTGGGGTGGTGTGGAGTGGTGGTGTGGACTGGTGGTGTGGGGTGGTGGTGTGGTGTGGTGGTGTGGAGTGATGGTGTGGGGTGGTGGTGTGGAGTGATGGTATGGAGTGATGGTATTGAGTGATGGTGTGGAGTGATGGTGTGGGGTGGTGGGGTGGGGTGGTGGTGTGGAGTGATGGTGGTGGAGTGGTAGTATGGAGTGATGGTGTGGAGTGATGGTGTGGAGTGGTGGTGTGGGGTGGTGGTGTGGAGTGGATGGTGTGGAGTGGTAGTATGGAGTGATGGTGTGGAGTGATAGTATGGAGTGGTGGTGTGGACTGGTGGTGTGGGGTGGTGGTGTGGTGTGGTGGTGTGGAGTGATGGTGTGGAGTGATGGTGTGGAGTGATGGTGTGGAGTGATGTTGTGGGGTGGTGGAGTGGGGTGGTGGTGTGAGGTGGTGGTGTGGAGTGGTAGTATGGAGTGGTGGTGTGGTGTGTTTGGCATGGAGTGGTAGTATGGAGTGATGGTGTGGAGTGGTGGTGTGGACTGGTGGTGTGGGGGTGGTGGTGTGGTGTGGTGGTGTGGGGTGGAGTGGTAGTATGGAGTGGTGGTGTGGGTGTGTTGGTATGGAGTGGTAGTATGGAGTGATGGTGTGGAGTGGTGGTGTGGAGTGATGGTGTGGGGTGGTGGTGTGGAGTGATGGTATGGAGTGATGGTGTGGAGTGGATGGTGTGGGTTGGTGGTGTGGAGTGATGGTATGGAGTGGTGGTGTGGAGTGATAGTATGGAGTGCTGGTGTGGAGTGATAGTATGGAGTGATGGTGTGGAGTGATGGTGTGGAGTGATGGTGTGGAGTGATGGTGTGGAGTGATGGTGTGGGGTGATGGTGTGGGGTGGTGGTGTGGGGTGGTGGTGTGGGGTGGTAGTATGGAGTGATGGTGTGGAGTGATGGTGTGGAGTGATAGTATTGAGTGGTGGTGTGGACTGGTGGTGTTGGGTGGTGGTGTGGTGTGGTGTGGTGGTGTGGAGTGATGGTGTGGAGTGGTAGTATGGAGTGATGGTGTGGAGTGGTAGTATGGAGTGATGGTGTGGAGTGATGGTGTGGACTGATGGTGTGGAGTGATGGTGTGGAGTGATGGTGTGGACTGATGGTGTGGAGTGGTGGTGTGGGGTGGAGGTGTGGAGTGATAGTATGGAGTGATGGTGTGGAGTGATGGTGTGGGGTGGTGGTGTGAGGTGGTGGTGAGGAGTGATGGTGTGGAGTGATGGTGTGTAGTGATGGTCTGGAGTGGTGGTGTGTGGTGGTAGTATGGAGTGATGGTGTGGAGTGATGGTGTGGAGTGATAGTATGGAGTGGTGGTGTGGACTGGTGGTGTTGGGTGGTGGTGTGGTGTGGTGTGGTGGTGTGGAGTGATGGTGTGGAGTGGTAGTATGGAGTGATGGTGTGGACTGATGGTGTGGAGTGATGGTGTGGAGTGATGGTGTGGACTGATGGTGTGGACTGGTGGTGTGGGGTGGAGGTGTGGGGTGGTGGTGTGGAGTGATGGTGTGGAGTGGTAGTATGGAGTGATGGTGTGGACTGATGGTGTGGAGTGATGGTGTGGAGTGATGGTGTGGACTGATGGTGTGGAGTGGTGGTGTGGGGTGGAGGTGTGGGGTGGTGGTGTGGAGTGATGGTGTGGAGTGGTAGTATGGAGTGATGGTGTGGAGTGGTAGTATGGAGTGATGGTGTGGACTGATGGTGTGGAGTGATGGTGTGGACTGATGGTGTGGACTGGTGGTGTGGGGTGGTGGTGTGGTGTGGTGGTGTGGAGTGATGGTGTGGGGTGGTGGTGTGGAGTGATGGTATGGAGTGATGGTATTGAGTGATGGTGTGGAGTGATGGTGTGGGGTGGTGGGGTGGGGTGGTGGTGTGGAGTGATGGTGTGGAGTGGTAGTATGGAGTGATGGTGTGGAGTGATGGTGTGGAGTGGTGGTGTGGGGTGGTGGTGTGGAGTGATGGTGTGGAGTGGTAGTATGGAGTGATGGTGTGGAGTGATAGTATGGAGTGGTGGTGTGGACTGGTGGTGTGGGGTGGTGGTGTGGTGTGGTGGTGTGGAGTGATGGTGTGGAGTGATGGTGTGGAGTGATGGTGTGGAGTGATGTTGTGGGGTGGTGGAGTGGGGTGGTGGTGTGAGGTGGTGGTGTGGAGTGGTAGTATGGAGTGGTGGTGTGGTGTGTTGGCATGGAGTGGTAGTATGGAGTGATGGTGTGGAGTGGTGGTGTGGACTGGTGGTGTGGGGTGGTGGTGTGGTGTGGTGGTGTGGGGTGGAGTGGTAGTATGGAGTGGTGGTGTGGTGTGTTGGTATGGAGTGGTAGTATGGAGTGATGGTGTGGAGTGGTGGTGTGGAGTGATGGTGTGGGGTGGTGGTGTGGAGTGATGGTATGGAGTGATGGTGTGGAGTGATGGTGTGGGTTGGTGGTGTGGAGTGATGGTATGGAGTGGTGGTGTGGAGTGATAGTATGGAGTGCTGGTGTGGAGTGATAGTATGGAGTGATGGTGTGGAGTGATGGTGTGGAGTGATGGTGTGGAGTGATGGTGTGGAGTGATGGTGTGGGGTGATGGTGTGGGGTGGTGGTGTGGGGTGGTGGTGTGGGGTGGTAGTATGGAGTGATGGTGTGGAGTGATGGTGTGGAGTGATAGTATTGAGTGGTGGTGTGGACTGGTGGTGTTGGGTGGTGGTGTGGTGTGGTGTGGTGGTGTGGAGTGATGGTGTGGAGTGGTAGTATGGAGTGATGGTGTGGAGTGGTAGTATGGAGTGATGGTGTGGAGTGATGGTGTGGACTGATGGTGTGGAGTGATGGTGTGGAGTGATGGTGTGGACTGATGGTGTGGAGTGGTGGTGTGGGGTGGAGGTGTGGAGTGATAGTATGGAGTGATGGTGTGGAGTGATGGTGTGGGGTGGTGGTGTGAGGTGGTGGTGAGGAGTGATGGTGTGGAGTGATGGTGTGTAGTGATGGTCTGGAGTGGTGGTGTGTGGTGGTAGTATGGAGTGATGGTGTGGAGTGATGGTGTGGAGTGATAGTATGGAGTGGTGGTGTGGACTGGTGGTGTTGGGTGGTGGTGTGGTGTGGTGTGGTGGTGTGGAGTGATGGTGTGGAGTGGTAGTATGGAGTGATGGTGTGGACTGATGGTGTGGAGTGATGGTGTGGAGTGATGGTGTGGACTGATGGTGTGGACTGGTGGTGTGGGGTGGAGGTGTGGGGTGGTGGTGTGGAGTGATGGTGTGGAGTGGTAGTATGGAGTGATGGTGTGGACTGATGGTGTGGAGTGATGGTGTGGAGTGATGGTGTGGACTGATGGTGTGGAGTGGTGGTGTGGGGTGGAGGTGTGGGGTGGTGGTGTGGAGTGATGGTGTGGAGTGGTAGTATGGAGTGATGGTGTGGAGTGGTAGTATGGAGTGATGGTGTGGACTGATGGTGTGGAGTGATGGTGTGGACTGATGGTGTGGACTGATGGTGTGGAGTGATGGTGTGGACTGATGGTGTGGACTGATGGTGTGGAGTGATGGTGTGGAGTGATGGTGTGGAGTGATGGTGTGGACTGATGGTGTGGAGTGGTGGTGTGGGGTGGAGTTGTGGGGTGGTGGTGTGGAGTGATGGTGTAGGTAAGAACCAATATTCAGCCTGTTGTGTAACATTGCCTGACTGTCACCCTGACACTTGATAGCTTCTGAAGGATGAGCAGCACTGTCCTCATTGTGTCAGGTAAACCAGGTATTTCTGTCTGCAAATCTTGCACCATCAACACTTTAAACACTTTTTAAAAAAGATGTAGTTTGTATTGCAATTCAGATTTCAAAGATTTAAATGTAACGGAATTCTTAACAGAATAGACTCCTATCTTGGCAATTTGGTTCATTTATCACAGCCTGGACTAATTTATAAAGGAAATAAAATTCAGAAATAAACTTCATTTTTATGCATCCTTGATAAATAACTCTGGCATAAAAAAGGCACTACAGTTTATTCGTGGATAGAAACAAGGAAGACTGAAACAGAGGTTGTATTAATACCAATGATTGCTGTCTAAATTTGAGATATAAACTGGGGAATAAATAGGTCAAGTTAATCAAGTTGAAACTCATTATCAAACCATTGTCTAACTTACCTTATCACCAGGGAAACCTGGTTCTCCTGGTATTCCTGGAATGCCCTCATCACCCTAGACTCAGTACAAGACAACATACTGTTAGATCATTGCTATGTTGCTAAACACTGAAGCACACAATAAATCTGTCACATTGCCTCATAAATCTTAATGCTATGGATATCAAACCATTTGAGTGTCATTCTAAACATAGTTTACAAGTAAACATATTACAATATTGTTTCATTATTCTGGATTTAAATGTGGACATTTCTCCATCATTCTACCATTGCTCAGCCATCACTCATAACGTGAACAATGTACAAACGTTTGTACATTAATGACAACAAAGTTAGTTGCAGCTTTATCACTACAGACAATGCACAACTGCAAAGCATTGAACTGAAGCAAAATATAGCAAGCACTGAAATGGGAAGAGGTGCCAACAATGCTGCAAATTCTTAGCCAATTTGACAGCATCTTTTTACGGAAGAGGATTGGTAACAGCAGAATGCTAGAGGTGATAAAAATAGCAATGAGTATTCACTGAAAGAAATCTCTGGTAGATTGACGGTGAACGGAGAAGAAACCCTTTTGTTGTTTTGAGATGGAAAGTAACAACATGTAGAAAATGGAATGGATTATCATTGACTAGGATGCTGGAAATTCCTTGACAGAGGAACAAGGAAACCATGTAAAAATGCTGGTGACGAAGCTGGCATCACTGGAAAAATGGAATAGGAAAAAAGTTTCCATTGGAGCTCAATGTAAGTTCATCTTTTGACCAGGTGGACCAGATCTTTCTGTATACAGTTCACCAAGATGGAAGTTCCACATTCACTTCCAACTCTCATTCCACACCACTCCCCCCCATTGTTTAGTGACATTCCTTCCTCTTGATCTTCAACTGCTGCTAATTCCCGTATCACAGATCTTTCCTGTTGTTTTCATTATTCTTTGATTCTTATCTTACCTCAAGTATTTCTCAATTCTGATTAAAGGTCACTGACTGAAAACATCAATTATTTTTCTTTCTCTACAGATGCTGCCTGACCCTTCAATATTCTGTGTTTTTTAATGCAGATTTCCAGCACAAATGGTATACTACACACACAAGCAAGACTGCAGATGATGGAAATCCAAATCAATACACACAAAATCTGGGCGGAACACAGTAGGTCAAGCTGCATCTATGGAAATAAATAGACAGTCACTGTTTGGTGCTGAGACCTTTCTTCAGGACTGAAGAGTCTTGGCCTGAAATGTTGTCTATCTATTCATTTCCATAGATGCTGCCCGACCTGCTGAGTTCCTCCAGCACTTTGTGTGTGTTGCTGCAAATAGTATTTTAGTTGTTTTCCTTTCACCAATCCTTCTGATAATAAGATGAAGTAACCTGTCATATATCTTTTCATATTGATCCACTATTAATCGCTTACCAATTCATTCACGTAAAGCCCTCAAAGTTACGAAATGGCCAATCAATAAATCTCGGTAGCATTGAACTCAAGACTTGTGACTGTAGCTCAGGAAATGAAAGTATTCTTGTGCTGGTGGGGGTACAGAGGCAATTCACCAGGATGGTGTCTGGATAAGAACAATAGTTATAAAGAGAAACTAGATGGGCTAGATTTGTTTTCCCTGGATCAAAGGAGATAGAGGGATGACCTTTCATGGAGCAGGATTTCCATCCTGGGGTCTGTGGACCCTTTGTTTAATGGTATTGGTCCAAGGCATAAAAAAGGTTGGGAATCGATGTTATAAAGTTATGATGGGTATAGATAAGCAATGATCTTTTTCTCATAGTGAGGTGGTCTAAGACAAGAGGCAATAGATTTAAAGTGAGTAGAAGAGGATTCAGGGTGGACCTGAGAGGAAGATTCTTTCACACAGAGGAAGATAGCTGGAGCCTGGAGTACACTTCCTCAAGAGTGGTGAAGGCAGATATTTTCACAACACGCATCTAGACAAGAACTCCTCTTGCCAAACTTAGAAGGCTACAGATTTGTGCAGATGTATTGGGCAGTGTGTATGTGGTGGGTCAAAGAGCTTGTTTGTTCATCGGATGATGAAACATCTCTACTTCATGATTAGCCTGCTTTTTTTTCAGGCTGAAGGATGAAGAATGCTGCCAAATCTAATTGGTCCTCATAATGACATATGAGTGAAACCAAGTGGCTCTTTTGATGTCTATAACTTTCAGAGATCAAAGAGTCCTTTCTGTTTACCCTTTCATGAATATTTCAAAAAGCACTGTTTCTCTGACAAAACAAGCACTTTTTAAATGCAAGTACCCACATCCAAGATTTTTTCGGCATATTTGAGTTGAAACAAACTTGTCCATTTTACTTTGAGTACACATCTTTTCAAATGATAACTTGGTAGTTATCACACAGAGGTAACACTGTAGGCAGGTCAATATAGCAAACAGACAAGAAGCTCTTGCCTAGAAATTGCACTGCATTCTTATAATGGGGAGCCAATGACATATTTCATTTTGTAGCCCTCATATTAAAATTTCATGCAGCTCAATTTAGAGCTGCTGGGTAATATTTTCAGAGGGCAAGCTTGTGAGATAATAGTCTCAGCTTCTGTTGAGCCTCTGCAGCGACTTGGAGATTGGATTGGGGCATCAGAGAAGAATACTGAGAGATGAGGAGACTGCTCTGTTCTTGGTGGTGGTAGGGGGAGAGGAAATTAGGAGATGTGTTGGGAGGAACGTCAGCACACAGGGTTATGGATGGGAGTGGAATCAGGGATTGGAAGCACATTAGGAGACGTGGAACTTACAGTAAATAAGGACCAGCAGTGGGTTTGCATCTACAGACAGGTGAGAGAAGGGGGGCTGGGTTAAAAATCACAAAATGAAGTGGTGGGGGATGTTGCCAAGATTAAAGGAGGGAGTTCATTTATTTAACTGAATCCTAGTTTGACACATTGCTGGTAACACCATGTTACCCTGGGATTGCCCTATGACAGGATTCCCCAGCCCCAGGTAGTCTCCGGGTGCTCTAATTTGCTAATCAAAGCTTGCACAGGGAATGACATTATCCTTTCTGCATAAAACAACCCAGATCAAATTGATATTTGTGAGGAAAAAATATCCAATTGAGTATCTGGTCTCAGCTTCAGAAGAGTACTCATTCTCTTGAAAAATTCTTTCTCGTTGCCTTTTAAAGGTAAGAATTGATTGTTTATGAGTTGATTTCAACATTATTTCACCACTGCTAAAATTGTTTAACACCACTGTAGTAAAGCCAAGCCAAATGTATACATTCCATTTTTAAAACAGTGGAAGCAAATAGATCTTGAACTTGCTGCTTTGGAATAAAAACCATTTCAGAAGCCACTAGACTTCCAGTGAAATTTAGGTTGGGTGGTCACCATAATAGATGGCTCATTGCTAACATTTTTCAGGTAAAATGAAAATCAAATCTACCACATATTTTTAACTTCTCAAAATATTTAGATTATTGAAATACAAAATATAATAAAAGACTGAAAAATATAATTTCTATCCCAGTTGTGTAGTTACATTAACAGACATCTTTTGTAGTTAGTCTAGCAGTCAAAAAGATAATAAGGTTTTTAATAGTGATGGAGATTAGTAAAAATCTACCTGAATGTTGACATTTAACAATCAATGTTTAACTTCTTTATTTTATGTTAGATAGAAATCAAAGATTTCTTGAAATTACACACATCATTTAGTTGGACTTTTAATATAATAAATGTAAAACAATTATGTTAAATGCAGGTTATTAACTTCGGGAGCACTCAAAGAAACTCCATAAGCAAATGACTGAACATTATCTTCCTGGAACTTCTGACTTTTAAACAAAGGATATGCAACGGCAAGGCCAAGAATGTGTGAGAATATATTTATTTTGGCCAGGCTAGAAAATAATTATATATGGATTGCTGAGATAAATAGCACAGTCTTTATGATGCCATTATACTCCTTAATCAATCTTTCTTTATTTTATTGATCTGATATGAGGATTTAACAGCAATTTACAAAATGTACAGCAGAGCCTACTCCCATTTGGATAAGCAGAGCAGCACTGTGAGGATCATGTTTTTGATTCTCAAGTGCATTCAATACCATACAACCCTCATTGCTGGGGGAAAAGCTCTGTTCAATGCAGGTTGGCACTTCCATTGCATCCTGGATAATGGACTACCAGAATGGCAGACCACAGTTTGTGCTGCTTCAGAGCTTGTGTCAGACGTGGTTATAAGTAGCTCTGGTACCCCACGGGGGACTGTATTGGCTCCCTTCCTGTTTATCTTGTGTACCTCGGACTAGTAACAACAATGAGTCACTGAGTCATGTCATTGGCAGAAATACTCTGGTGACTCAACAATAGTTGGGTGTATAAAGGGAAGATGGAAGGATGCATATAGGGCTCTGGTGGAGGACTTTGTCAAACTGTTCAAGCTGAAACATCTGCAGCTCAACATCAGTAAGACAAAGGAGATGAAGACTAAGCCTACACTGCTCCCTGTTACTATCGATGGTGAGGACGTGGATGTGGTGAGGACCTACAAGTACCTGGGGGTGCACCTGGATGACAGACTTGAGTGGAGCACCAACACAGATGTGGTGTGTACAAGAAGAGCCAGAGACACCTCTAACTCCTCAGGAGACTGAGATCCTTTGGAGTATGCAGGCTTCTCCTTCACATGTTCTACCAGTCTGTTGTTGCCAGTACAATCATCTATGCAGTGGTGTGCTGGGGTAATGACATCAATACAGTGATGCCAACAGGCTCAATAAACTGATTAGAATGGCTGGCTCTGTTACAGGAGTTGTGGTCTAACAAAGGACCCTACAGAAAATCTTTGCAATTCTGGACAGAGTTTCTCACCCTCTGCGTGCCACCTTGGCTGAACAGAGGAGCACTTTTAGTAATAAACTAAGACAAATACACTGCTCCAAGAGTGCTATATGAGGTCATTCTTACTCACAGACGTTAGGCTCTGTAATGAGTCAACCTACAGGTGGGGAAGTGATGACCCCCTCCTGTTAGACTGATTGAGGTAACTTTTTTTAATTTCTCTTTTAATATTTGTACGTTTGTATATCTGTGCACTTGTAATGCTACAGAGACACTGTAATTTCCTTTGGGTTCAATAAAGTACCTGTCTATCTACAAAAATGTTTTTAGCGCACAAAACATTTATAAAAATGTTATCCGTGAAAGATGATCAACTCCTGTACATGTAGAGTAATGAGCAAAGAATGGTTCCCCCCCAGTCATAAAACCAAAGCAAACTTCTAGCATGCAAACCTAGTTCGTTACACAATGGTGGTTAAATATGACGTTTAGCTATTTCTATATAAGCCTGAAGGGACGCAATGTGTCAGGATTGAATTGCTCGGCTTCTTTCTATAAAAATAGTAGTACTACTGCTTTTCCCAAGAAGATGTTATTATGGTAGTATTTGGTTATTCTGAAAACATGCCACCTATAAAATATCCTGAGCAATCATATTGAAAAACCAAGAAATGAGAATGAAGAACAATGCTGAAAGCCAGCTGTGATTAACCAGGTCAACATATACCTTCAGAGAATATGAAGCCACAACATGCATTAGTTTCTTACAGGAAGAATACTTTAGCAGTATTCATAATATTTGATGGGTGAAATAATAAATTTGAAGTCAGCACAATACATCGATAGGTGAACATGCTGTGCTACAGACGTTAGTCAAAGAATTTTCCCCATAATTCCTACAAATTAAGTTTCCAAACTTAGACATGCATCAATATTTCCAAAAAGAGAGAAAAGGGGTATTTTAAATATGACTTAGAGCTTCTGGTTTTCATCTCCTGTCAAACAAGAAAGCACTGAAAATACAATAGGAACAGGAGTAACACACACAAAATGCTGGAGGAACTCAGCAGGCCAGGCAGCATCTATAGGAAAAGAGTCTGTGTTTCAGGCCGAGAGCCTTCATCAGGACTGGAGGGAAAAAAAGGTGAGGAGTAGAGTTAAAAGGTGGGGTCAGGGGAGGGAAACACAAGGTGACAGGTGAAACGGGGAGGGGTGAAGTAAAGTGCTGGGAAGTTAATTGGTGAAAGACATACAGGGCTGGGGAAAACAGGGAGTCTGATAGGAGAGGAATGAAGGCCATGGAAGAAAGAAAAAGGGGTGGAGCACCAGAGGGAGGTGATGGGCAGGCAAGGAGATAAGGTAAGAGAGAGAAAAGGGGATGGGGAATGGTGAAGGTGGGGAGGCATTACTGGAAGTTCAAGAAATTGACATTCATGCAATCAGGTTGGAGGATACCCAGATGAAATATGAGATGTACCTCCAACCTGAGTAGCGTCATCGCAACATTAGAGGAGGTCATGGACTGATATGTTGGAATGGGAATGGGAAATGGAATTAAAATGGGTGGCCACTGGGAGGTGCTCGGTGAAGCCCCACCTTTTAACTCTACTCCGCATCTGTTTTCCTCCAGTCCTGCTCAAGGGCTGCAGCCCAAATCATTGACTGTACTCTTCCTAGATGCTGCCTGGCCTGCTGAGGTCACCCAGCATTTTGTGTGTGTTGCTTGGACTTCCAGCACCTGCAGATTTTCCCTTGTTTGTGATAGGAACCGGAGTAACCTGCTCTGCCATTCTACATGATCGTGCCTGATCATCAGAATTCAATACCGTGTTCCTGCTGTTCCCCCATACCCCTTTCTTCGCATAAAATAGCAACAGCAATTTGCTTCTCTGTTGCCTTAGATAGGAGCGATTAATAGAAAATGGGGCTTATACAACTGTGCCAAATACAACAAACGACACTCCAGTGCAATAATGGAACATTAGATGTTGTTTTGCAAATTATTATCAAACTAAATTTTAAAAAGAATTAAATGCAAAATTAGGAGGAAATAAACCCATTGCTAAAGAAAAACTCAATATTAGATAGACACAAGGCAGAAAATGTTATTTTTAAATCAGTGCATACATCAATACAGTATAGCAACAGAGAGAATTCAATACTATGCTTTGGAATTATTATGCAATAGGGAATATTAAACTTGTGTTGGAAGGATGCATTAATATTTCATCAGTGCAATAAGGGAGTATTCAGATCACCTTATCACCTTTCAATCCTGGTTCTCCAGGGTTTCCCATCAGCCCCTAGGAAGATAAGCAAAAAACTTAGAAAATAGAAAACAGCACATGGATGTAATATTCTTTAAGTATAATTTATTAACATACATTTAAAAAAAACTAAACTGGATTGAATTCATTGGTAGAATGTCATAGCTCACTCCATTGAGATGTTCCCACAACTAATGATCTCACTTCAAGGACACCTTATTTCATGTTCTCATTATTTATTGCTATTTATTTATATTTGAATTTGCACAGTTTGTTGTCTTCTGCACTCTAGTTGATCTTCCATTGATCCTGTTATAGTTACAATTCTATAGATTTGCTGAGTATGCCTGCAGAAAAATTAATCTCAGGGTTGTATATGGTGACATATATGTACTTTGATAATAAGATTTTGAACTTTTAACTGTAACTTCAGTGAATGATTTTCAGCCCAACTGGTGGAAAAGTTCACTGTATGTCTACTGGATCTCTCATGAAAATATCACAGAAAGGTTTCACAGTGACTTAGCCTCAATGTAATTTAATCAAACACTTACAGAACAGCATTCAGATGTTAGTTACCATATAACACCAACTTGTATTAACCAAGCACATTGTTACTTTGTAAAACACCTCAAAAGCAGAAGTACATATAATTAAAATCTGCCTAAGTCACAAAAGAACATTCATAGAAGAATGCTTCAATGGGTAACTGAGTCCAACCTCAACAGGGGGAAGAATTTAGGGAGCAAGTTCCAGAGCTCAGGGAACTGGCAGCTGAAGGCACTGTGATTTTTAAGAGGCTAGAAGCATGTAGAAGCAGGATTGTAATGCTAGAAGAGGTTACAGAGAAAGGAAGGAGAAAGACTTGGGAGGGAGAGGATGTAAACTATTAAAACTGATATGTCATTTAATAAGATGTCACTGTATGTCAGCACGCAAAGAGATGCCAGACGAATGAGAATTAGTGTGAATTAGGCCAAGTAAGCAAATTTTGGAATTCACTCAATTTCAGGCAGAATGGAAGATATGAGGCTGGAGAGGAATATGTTTAAATAATGAGAAAGGAGAGAGAAAGTCACGAATGAAGGATTCAGCGGTAAATGAATCAGATGATATTCAATGGGAATAAATAGACAGTCTCATTGATGGCATTGTACCCAGTCAAAATACATCCAGTTCCATCATTCCATCATTGTGTGTGGAAGCAGTATTTCACACATTGAACACCAAACATAATTTTCTCTGCAATTTTTCATTATTCTTTCATAGGCCATAAATTAAATTAAACTTTGGTCAGAATGAAGAAAAAGTACTTTAAGCAAATACAGAGGCAAAATAAGAAATCTCACAGAAATATTTATTTAATTGAGCAGCAGATATTCACCCCTATCAAACCAAATTTAATTGGTATTTGAATCTGAAAATTAGAATGCAATAAGAAAATACTAGTGAATTTCTCAGGGGTTTGATGTAGAGTGCTTTTAACATGGTAATATATTGCAGTTTATGTTTGGCACCTTGCTATACAAGTAAACATCCACACAAAATATACTGTATACACTGAAATTTTATGGATATTCATTTGAGAGATGCTACTTGCTTCTAAGAGAGGCACACATTAACAAGTTTCACAATTTTATACTAATATGAGGAGTATCCAAAGTAAAGTGGTGTTTTAAATATGTATACCTTGAAATTCATCCCTGATAACACTAAGCACGCTGTAATCATGATAATGTTCTAAAATTGGGATCTACTTCATTGAAGTCAATGTTGCACTGCATGTCACTTTCATACAATTAGCATAGATATTAACCATAATACAGGCTTTGAACTGTATAAAATGTGATATACTATACGTATGCTCAGTCTATTGTTTATGGCAATAATTTGACCATAATAAAATGTCACTTGAAAATTTCTTCAGATGTTCTGTGGAGAGCATTCTAACTGGCTGCATCACTGTCTGGTAATGGTGGGGCGGGTTGGGGGGGGGTTGTTGGAGACTACTGTACAGGATTGAAGTAAGCTGCAGAGAGAAAAAACAATTAACAAGATGAGTGTCGATACAACCATCTCACCTTTGGTCCAGGCCGTCCAGGCCTGCCCATTTTCCCAATTCTCCCCATATCACCCTGTGAAAAACAGGAAGGACAAGTCAATGGCTTGTTGTGATGTTCACCCGCAAATAAAACAGTTAATGAAAAGAAATCACAAAAATGAGCTGGTTCTCAGTTCAGCTGAAACATGCTATTCCTTTATAATTGTCAAGCACTTCCAGATCAGATACAACTCCAAGCTTTTTCTGACAGCATACTGCAAAACTTTGCTTCCAGTTACCGTTGGCATGGAGCATTCCCATTTTTTACTCATGACAGCTTTGAGGAATTATCTTGCAAGTGTCTAGAGAGTAAACCAATTGTTAACTATTGGCCAAATTTTGAACATTTCCACTGTACGCTTCCATGTTCTGGGAACAAAATTAATACAATCCACAACATAATACTTAAAAACTACTAACATCAGCCACACAATAAACTTCTGCATGTTGATACCGCCTATAATATCACCAATTATATGCATTTATATAGAACTTCTAAAAATTAAAAAATCCATTTGAGGCTCTTCAATTTGTTAATTGTTGGCACGTTAAATCTGTGGTTGTTTTGTGGTTAATTGAGAAATGCATCTGAGTATATAAACATTAAAGAATTGTTTCCACTGCTTACAGATATACTACAACACTGAAGATGTGGGATATATTATTTTGTATAAAAAGTTTTAGTTTGCATCTAAGCAAGTCAAACATAAAGAATAAATGCTGGAAATACTCAATAAGCCCAGCAATATCACCAGAATTTTCTTTGTGGCCATGGGTACTATTCTTCTCCATCATCATGGTAGGTAAATAACTTGAACATTAATTCTACTGATCTCTCCAAGGATGTTGCCTAATGTATGAGTATTTCTGTAATTTTCTGTTTTTCAGATTTCCAGTATGTAATCCAAATAATGCACAAATTACCAAATGGGTTATAACACTTCTAAGTAAGCACTTTGAAAGATATGCTTTTAGGTGACATAGAAAACATGTGCAAAAGTTCACTGGTTATTCCTTGAGATATTCCAAAATCATGAAATGTGCCATATAGAGGCAATTCTTTTATTTTTTTCTGAGGCTCATGGGAAACCACAGGGCCAGAACTGTGCAACAGATAGAAGAAAACAATCTGAGTAAACTGGATGCTTTTGTAATAATTTACTTTTTGTTTACTTACAGCCCTTTCAAAAGGAAAGATTCTTGTGAGATTAGTTTGTTTGTTAATACCAGGATGACCACTGTTTCCTGAATAGTCTAATTACAAGAACAGACTTACAAAGTGTATTTATTTTTTGATACAGCACGGAATAGACCCTTCTGACCCTTTGAGCTGTGCCGCCCCATCAACCACTGACAATCCTGATTTAACCCTAACCTAATCACAGGACAATTTACAATGAGCAATTACCCTACCCAGTACGTCTTTGGACTGTGGTAGGAAACCAGAGCACCCAGAGAAAACACAGAGATTCCACAGTGAGAACGTAGAGACATAGGAAAATCTACAGCACAATACAGGCCCTTTGGCCCACAAAGCTGTGCCGAACACGTCCTTACCTTAAAAATTACCTAGGGCTATCCATAGCCATCTATTTTTCTGAGCTCCACGTACTTGTCCAGGAGTCTTTTAAAAGACCCTGTCGTTTCCGCGTCCACCACCATCACTGGCAGCCCATTCCACCCACTCAACACTCTCTGTGTAAAAAACTTACCCCTGGCATCTCCTCTGTACCTTCTTCCAAGCATCTTAAAACTTTGCCCTCTTGTGCTAGCCATTTCAGCCCTGGGGAAAAGCCTCTGACTATCCACACGATCAATGCCTCTCATCACGATATACACCTCTATCAGGTCACCTCTCATCCTCCGTCACTCCAAGGAAAAAAGGCTGAGTTCACTCAACCTATTCTCATAAGGCATGCTCCCCAATCCAGGCAACAAACCTGTACAGAACATAAAAAGACTCCTTACAGATGGCGCCAGAATGAGCTCTGACGCCCCATGCTATAAAAGCATTGCGCTAACTGCTACACTGACATGGTGTCCATTAGCTGCCCTTTCTGTCTACTGCAAACCCTACCCAGCATAGAACAAGCAAAATGTGGCTTTAATAATGAGTTTATGGTGTATGCTTGGCAATACAACTGTGGTAAATTAAGATCTGTTTGGACTTCAGCAGGAGATCATCTCTTATGGGATAGACCTCCCCTAACTCTTCCACATCATCTGGGATATAACTACAACCTCATTATTGCATGCTTAAAAATTAATTTCTTACACACTTCTGAAAAGCATTTAACTATTAATACTAATGGACCCATTAGGATAAGTTGCTTTCAAATGCATTGACTGATATTTCAAGAAGGCATATGGGATGCTGGTTTTCATTAGTAATAACATTTCCTCCCCGCTGATAAATTCCCCAAGCGGACCACAACCTTGTCATAGGGTTTGGAGGCTTGCGTGCCTCAGTGACCTGCAGAGCGATGTGGCCTAGAGTCAGGGCCTTGTGCTTTGGCTGTTAGGGTCACCCATGCCCTTTAAACAGGTTTAAGGGTAGAGGCCAGGCTAAGATCGATATGCCGGTTCATGGGTTCGTGGGACCGTGACTGGTCAAAAAAAATTGTTATGGGAATCAGCAATGAAGAATCCTTCTGTAATCTGTATGTGACGGTGTGTACAAAGATGGAGGTCTTTCATTGCCCTAAACTTTAGCAGCATAATGGGAAGAAAAAAAATCACTGACAATTGAGACAGGCACACCACAAAGATAGGTGCTTAGCCCAGAGTTCTAATACCTTTGTCCCCACGACTGCGTAGCTAAGCACAGCTCAAACAGCCTTCATAAGCTCGCTGATGACAACACTGCTGGGATGGGAATGAGGAGGCATGCAGGAGTGAGACAGATCAGCTGGTTGAGCAGTGCCATTGCAACAACCTCACACAACTTCAGCAAGACCGAGGAACTGATTGTGGACTTCAGGAAGGTGGAGTCGGGAGATTATTGAGGGGTCAGCGGTGGAAAAGGCGGGCAGCTTCTCCTGAGTGTCAGCATCTCGGAGTATCTGTCCTGGATCCAAACACATTGGTGTAATCATGAAGACATCACACCAGCAGTCCTACTTCCTTAGGACTTTGAAGAGTGTCAACAAAGACGCCAGCAAATTTCTATGGATTTATGGTGGAGGGCATTCAGACTGGTTGCATCACTGCCTGGTATGAAAGCTCCAATTCAGAATCAAAGACACCTGTAGAGGGTTATAGACTCAACCAGACTTAAGGACCTCTTCAAGAGACGGTGCCTCAAGAAGCAGTATCCATCACTAAGGACCATCATCACCTAGGACATGCCCTCTTCTCATTACTATCAGAAAGGAGGAGGTACAGGAGCCTGAAGACCCACACTCAAAGATTCAGAAACAGCTTCTTCCCCTTCACCACCACATTCCATGAACACTACCTCATTATTCCTTTCTTCTCGTAACATCTATCTATTACCTATAGTCAGTTTATGTTCTTGCATTGCTGTTGCAGAACAACAATTTTCAGTTAAAATAAGACAGTGAGAGTAAAACTGATGTTGATCCGATTCGGATTCTGGGTTTATTTCTGAAGACAAAAATCTTTTCTTTCCTGCCTTGCTCAGGATTTGACAGGATCAGCTGGTGCAGCACACTCTGCAGCATCACCACTGTGACACCGTATCATAAAGGGACTGTGGATCTCATTCATAAGTCTTTGTGGCAGGACAGATTTCTGCATCATCTGGCAAGCTCACTGCGGTTTGTGGCAGACTGCATACTTCAGTGTGTGGCGAAATGTGGCCCTTTAACTGGCTCTGTGAGAGTAACCAATGAATCAAATCAAGCGGAAAGAAAGGGACCTAACTTTTCCTAACATCTCTTTTGATCAGCTCTGCACTAAGAATAGCTTTCCTCTGATGCATTCTCCACTTGTGAAAAGGATTACATGTTCTTGTGCAGATGGCAACAAGAACTGCACAGTCAAATTTCCCAGCAGGCAAGTTTCCCAACAAGCACAAGCTATGTTTTCAAATGTTCCTTTATTTTCTATGGTGTAGCATTGAAAAAGACAGCAAACCGTGATTTTCTTTTAAAGCGCAAGAATTGCTGTGGTTCTCAGAAGCTGATCTACATCGGCCCTTCTAGAATCAATTGCAGTTACAGTACTGGGTTGCATTCCTAGCGATGATCATGTTTTTACAGTATGTTATAAAGTTCCCCATGAAAGGAGGAATGGAATTGAGGATTCACATTGCAGTGAGGAAGCTGAAGTTCAGCTGCAAAGCCCAAGTTGCTGAGATTTCAGTTCTGACAGTTCGTCGGGGAGCTTCATCATCCAGTAGAACTTCTAAGTTGTAACCTCATACCCAAGTTACACTACAGATGCTAAAATGATTTTCAGCAATGCAAACTTTGTCAGGTACGCAATCTATTAAAAAACTGTTAAAACATGTTCAGGAAAAGAAAAATTCTTTTGAAGTAAAAATCAGCAGATTGTAACAGTAGATTGTGGACTTACTTAACATAGCAAATTTTTTGAGGGAGCAACCGAAACTTTACTTCATCTAAACTAAGCATTTGAGAAAAAGATATTGTTTAACTGTTCGCCTTGAAGTTTCATGCAGACTGAATGCTCCTCTAGGCGAAGAAGCATCACAAGAGGCTGCAGATGCATAAATTGAACAGCATCTGTAGGGGTAAGGTCCTGATGGAGAGTTTCAACCCAAACTATAGATAATTTTTAAACCCCCCCATGAAAAAAAAACAAGGATGTAATGTTGAAACTTTATAAAGCATTAGTGAAGCCTCACTTAGAGGATTGTGAGCAGTTTTGGGTCCCATATCTTAGAAAAGATGTGCTGAAACAGGAGACGGATCAAAGGAGATTCACGAAAATGATTCCAAGATTGAATGGCTTGTCATATGAAGAGCATTTGATAGCTCTGTACTTGTATTCCCTTGGAATTCATAAGAATGAGGGATGACCTCATTGAAACCAATCAAATGGTGAAAGGCCTTGGTAGAGTGAATATGGAGAGGATGTTTCCTGTGGTGGGAGAGTCTAAGACCAGAGGACACAGCCTCAGAATAGAGGGGTGTCCTTTTAGAATGGAGATGAGGAGGAATTTCTTTTGCTAGAGAGTGGTAGATCTGTGGAATTCTTTGCCATAGGCAGCTTTAGAGGCCAAGTCTTTATGTATATTTAAGGTAGAGGTTGATAGATTCTTGATTGGTCAGGGCATGAAGGGATATGGGAAGAAAATCAGGAGACTGGGGCTGAGAGGAAAATTGGATCAGTCATGATGAAATGGCAGAGCAGACTCCATGGGCCAAATGGCCTAATTCTGCTCCTATATCTTTATGGTCTCATGGACTCCCTTCCCACACAGATGCTGCCTGACCCATCGAGTTCCACTGAAAATGCTGCTGGTTTTTATTACTCTTATAAAAAGTTTCTCTCTACAACCATCTGAAAATACGTTTTTTTACCTCAGTGTTTACACTAATAATGTTTTCTTAAGTGTTTTTAAGAGAACTACTTGGAGATAATTAAACCAACTAATAACCTGTTCCTCTAATAATACACAGTAGCTACACCTTCATCTGGTATTTAAAAGTCTTCAAAATATAATAGGCTCAATATTTTTAGAAGCCTAAGATTTAAACTGTTAGCTCGAAGATTTGTTATTTGTTCACTAAGGAGATCTATATCAAAGAAAAAAGGACATTTTCTTTATCATAGAAAAGTACAGCATAGAAATGGGCCCTTTGGCCCACCTAGTGCATGCTGAACCATTTAAACTGCCTACATCCATTGACATGCTCTGGGACCATAGCCCTCCATACCCCTACCATCCATGTACCTATCCACACTTCTCTTAAACATTGTAATCCAGCTTGCAAGCACCACTTGTTCTGGCAGCTCATTCAACACTTTCACATCCCTCTGAGTGAAGAAGTTTCTTTTCGTGTTCCCCTTAAACCTTTCCCCTTTCATCTTTAACCTAAGTATGTTGTTAACACTATGTACAAGAATATTGTTCACAATTATGTTCAGTTCCACATATTCAGTTCCATTGACTTCAGGTGAGCGCAACTAGGGGCTAATGCATAGGTGTATTTAGCTTGTTATGGAGCAAAGATAAATCTTTACCCACAGTCATGTTTTGGCCACTTCTTTAGCTCATCTACTGTTCATTATCTGCACTAGGAAGGTAGGTGACTGTGTGCAATGGCCCATTGTTCACTGCTCCCATATTCGAGTGGTTTCTCTCTCACTCAATGTTGTTGGAGGATATTACTGAAGTTCTGCGATTTATGGATTGGACTGTGAACTCTTTCAGTTTGTAATGTTGCTTTTTTCATATTCTGTATTTTCATCCGTTCTTTCTTGTTGACGTTTTGGTGCGATTTGTTAGTTTTTTGTGCAAAGGTTAGGGAGTTTGGTGTTCTTGCCGATTGCACGATTTATTTTTCTGTGTGGGGAGGTATGATGTTTTGTTGCCACTTGCACAACTTTTTTTGTGGGGGAGCTGATGATCTTGTTGATGTTTGGCACAATTTGTTAGTTTTTTGAGTGAGATGGGGGTGCTTGGGATTTGATATTCTTGACATTTGCATGATTTGTTTTTCTGCGTGGGGGGGTTTGATGTTGCCATTAGCATGATTTGTTTTTATTCTGCGGGGGAGGGATTGATGTTTTTCTTTGAACGGCCTCCATGGTTTTCTGTGTTTCAGAGTTGAATACTGCATACGTACTTGGATAATAAATAAACCTTTGAACTTTGAACCCTTTGAACCTTTATTCCTGCTTCTCATTCTGTTTAATCTGTAAACTCCCAGACGTTACTCCACTTACACCTGCTTGATCTCAATCCTTGTGCAGTCCATTTGGTTATCTTCATTGCCTAAAATGGTGGTCAAATAATTTAGTGATTCACCTAGCAATGGCACTGGGTGACATAGAAGTATTTAGGAGGGATGATACTCCTCTCTTGTCAGATACTGAAGCATGTACCACCAGGCTCAGGGACTGCATCTATCCCAGTATTATCAGACTAAAGAACAGAACTTTTGTACAATAAGATAGACGCTTGGCCTCACAATCTACCTCATAATGACCTTGCAATTTAGCATTTTATTATTTGCATTATTTCTGCATTTCCCAGAAGACAGTTGCACAAGACTTGGTAAATCTGGCGAAGGGGTTAAGCCTCACAGAGGTGAGGTCATCAATGAAAAAGCGGGAAGTGCGAAGGGTCATAACTCAGTATTACATCGGGAAGGAGGTGTTTGCAGCTGAGGAGTTGGAAAATATCCCTGAAAAAGTACCAGCTAGTGGGATGGATCAGCTAGAGTTGGAGAAATTAAGGTTGGAACATGAATTTAAAATAAAGCAGCTGGAAGCAGCTGAGAAGGAGAAAGAATGGGCTGAGAGAGAGAAAGAAAGGGCTGAGAAAGAGAGGGAGCAGGCGTTCCACATAAAGGAGTTAGAGGTGAAATGGGACCAGGAGCTCCAACTAAAGGGGTTAGAGTTGAAAAAAGAGCAGGACCAAGCTGAAAAGCAAAGACAGCATGAAATTCAGCTAAAAGAGCTAGAAGTAGCCGAGAATGAGAGGGAACGAGCTGAAAAGCAAAGAGAGTATGGGGAGAAACAGAAACAGAGGGAACATGAATTGGAGATGGAGAAGTTAAAGAAAGAGCGAAGAGATCTAGGGTTAGATCGAGAGGAGAGGTTTAATGTTAGTCGGGAGTTGAGGGTAGTACCTCCATTCGAAGAGTCAGATGTTGATAGTTATTTCTTGCTTTTTGAAAAGGTGGCAGTAAATCAGAAGTGGCCCAAAGAGCAGTGGGTGGCGTTGTTACAAAGTGTGTTAAAAGGGAAGGCACAATGAGCATATGCAGCATTGGCCGTCGAGGGAGGGGAAGCGGAGAATTATGCCAAAGTAAAGGAGGCCATTCTCCGGAGTTACGAGCTAGTACCTGAAGCTTATAGACAAAGGTTCAGAAATTTACGAAAAGGGTGGAATCAAACGTATACCGAGCTAGCCTATGAAAAGGGTGTGCTCTTGGACCGTTGGTGCACCACGGAACAGGTGGATGGGATTATGGGCGTATCAGGGAGTTATTTTTGATTGAGGAATTAAAAGGGTGTGTTCCGGAGGAGATCCGGATGTATTTGAATGAGAAGCCGAATAAGTCCATCTCGGAAATTGCTAGGTTCACAGATGAATATGCCCTAACCCACAGGACAAAGTTTTCCTCACCAAAAGGTTACCCGAGAGATCGTGGGAACGACCGAGGAAGTCCGCCGGCTGAGGCAGAGGTCCCGCCGGGAGCTAGTGGTAAGGTTGAGGGGGAAAGGCCAGGCAGCCCGAGATTTCTGGGCTTGACCTGTTTTAATTGTGGGAAGGGAGGACATCTTGCCTCTAGGTGCTTTGCTCCGAGAAAGGAGCCAGAAAAAGGGAGAGCAGCGGTCCCTATCGGGTGTGCCGTGGTAATCAGTAAATCGACGAGAGAGCCCCGGGTAGACAGAGTACGAGAGGGGTCAGAGACTTGGCTGTCACCCGGAACCGTGTCCGTGAAGGGGGGAGACCCACCCATTCCCGCCCGAATCTGGCGAGACACCGGGACGGAGCTGTCGTTGATCCGCCGTGAGATACTAGATTTCAGTCGGAGAAGGGGAATGGTCGCCGTGAAGGGGATAGGTACAAGAATAGAAATGGTGCCCCTACATCAGGTAATTATGGATTGTGAGCTAGTATCTGGACCAGTCGAAATAGTGGTTCCATCAGAATTCCCGAGAAATGACGCGGACGTCCTCCTCGGAAATGATTTAGCCGGGGGGCAGGTTTGGACAAGGGTGACACGGCCCAAACAGCCTGTGAGGATTGCAGCCCCGCCCCTCGCATCTCCAGTCTGTACCACAGGCGCGAGCATTTGCAGCCTGTTGAGAAAGGCAGCTGAGAAAGCGAGCAGTTTAAATCTGGCCAGTATTGATTTGGCCGAGACGGTCCTACCGACCCTGTACCACGAGGATTCTGAGGGTGGTAAACCGAAGAGTAGTAAAGTGAAAGGGGTTAAGGGAGAGGAGCTAGATCTGCCCTTAGCAAAGAGAAAGGTCCTAGAGGTAGGAAATAAAAATGAGAAATGGAAAAAGCTGTTAAAAGGTCCAGAGTTGGACATGGATGATCTGTTGGGTGGTGGCAGCCCTGTTTGAAGAAGTTGAGAGTTATCAAGGTGTTCCCGATAATGAGATGAAGGCAGTCCTAGATGAAAAAGATGCCATTACCTTGGAGAGCTCTGCTGGGTTGGCAGATGAGGTTGTTTCAGCCCGCGGGGTTGAGTTTACTCCGGAAGGGAGTTGCCCAGAGAGGAACTGGGAGGATCAGGGGAATTTAGAATTTGAAAAGGGTACGGGTATTGAAAGCCTGGAAGAGGCAGATGTTCCGTTTGAGTGTGTCCAAGATGTGGATGCACGTGGTACTGAACCTAGTAATGGAGCTCAGAAAAAGTCTGAGGTATTTGATTCAGCTGAAAAGGAATGCAGTCCCTGTGGGTCAGACGGACTGGGTTCAGTGAAGACAGGGTTAACCCTGGTAATTGGGGAAAGGGAGGGTTCCCAGGTGTTGGTACACGAAGGGGCGGTGAACCTTAAAGTGGAACTCGACCGTGGGGGAATAAACATTATTATTGACGGGAACGGGAAGTTTGTAGTTCCCAAATCGAATGAAGAAAATTTAAAGATTAGATTGGTGTCAGAAGAAGCAACCAAGCTACAGAAACGAGGACTTGGTAACGCGGTGCCTGCGCATCGATTACAGGTGGATTTGAAATGTAAAGGTGCCCCACACGCTGTTGTTATTCAAGAGAGCGCTGTGAAAAAGCCGAAATTTAAATGCGGCCTGAGGGAAAGGTTCGAACTGAAACCTATCAGTCTGCACGGTCTTGACAAAAGGGTTAGCTACCTGTGTAACATTAAAGAATTGGGTGGAAATTCACACGATGATTTAAGTTTGGGACACGGTGTTGAGAGAATAACCCTGATGGAACGGAAAGGCGGGAGAGTACCTCGCCAAATTACCCAGGTCCCCCATGTAGGAACTCACCGGAAAAGAGGTGACGGCTAATGGGGGCGCCATTTTTAAATAGAAAAACCGGCTGCACAGGATTTTGACAAAGCATGTGAATAACAAAGACAACCCCCTTGGACCTGTGCCTGTTGAAATCTGATGCTACCAGCCTTTAGTCAGGGACAAGATGTTACCATAGTAAAGGAAGTGCCACTGTAATCGTTAACTGTTTAGACGCTGAATAATGTATGACGGTACAGCTCTGTAGTTAAAAGAATAGCTTTTGTACTATGTTAAATCCTAAAATCCTGTAAGACTCTGTACCACTCCGTTTTAACCGCTGGTAAAAACGTTTTTAAGAGGGGAGGTGTTATGATCCCAGCCCCCTCCTTTGTGAGAATCGCCAGAGCCCTAGTGAAGGGGGGGTCAATGACCCAGGAGAAGAGAGAAATACGTGCGGTGTCCCTCATTTCACGGCGAGGCAAAAGCTGGCGACTGTGGTCATTGTCTCGTGGAGACACCTTTGTGAATTGGGAACTGTACTACGTGTATACCCTCGGGGCAACGTGGGTGGAGAGATGGAGAGAGATTGCATCATTCCAACCTGATTGACATCTGAGACCCCATGAGTTCAGATAAAAGAGGGGTTGTAAAGACGGCCCCCCCAGACGCACCAGAAGACATGCTAGAAATCCTGTGACAGCGTTTAATAGCGACAGCCGGTGAGGGGGTTTGTGTGCGTCTTTTCCTTGCCTGGGATTGGCGACCTCACCATGAAAGAACGGCTTTAGCTACAGGAGAGGCCACAAGTGAGCGTCCATTCCCCAACGAGACTCCGACGGATCGAACTCCTAAAGGTTGGAAAAAACCCGCCGGGTAACTGTTTCATTCAAGCTATATCTCTCTTTCTCTAACAAAAGTGCACCACCGCGACACCCCAAAAGATGGCAGCTGGTGGAGCTGCAGTGAGCGCAAGAGATTTTTAGATATACAATCGGACAATATATACCTTACCCCTAGACAACGATAGAGCTTATTTCTTATTGATTATTACTATACCTGCGCTTTAGATTGAGTATTGACAACGTATGCTATCTGAATGTTTGTATTAACCTTACTTTTGTGCCCCTTTATGAATAAAAACGTTTAAAAATGGTACCATCAGACTTCAGCGGACCTCTCTATCTTTGCTGGTAAGTGATCCAGTTACGGGATACGTAACATTCCAAATTCGGCCTTACCAGTGCATTGTACAATTTTAACATTACATCCCAACTCCTATACTCAGTGCTCTGATTTATAAAGGCCAACATACCAAAAGCTTTCTTCACCACCCTATCCACATGAGATTCCACTTTCAGGGAACTATGCACCATTATTCCTAGATCACTCTGTTCTACTGCATTCTTCAATGCCCTACCATTTACCATGTATGTCCTATTTGGATTATTCCTACCAAAATGTAGCACCTCACACTTATCAGCATTAAACTCCATCTGCCATCGCTCAACCCACTCTTCTAACTGGCCTAAATCTCTCTGCAAACTTTTAAAACCTACTTCATTATCCACAATGCTACCTACCTTAATATCATCTGCATACTTACTAATCCAATTTCCCACCCCATCATCCAGATCATTAATGTATACGACAAACAACATTGGACCCAGTACAGATCCCTGAGGAACATCACTAGTCACCGGCCTCCAACCTGACAAACAGTTATCCACCACTACTCTCTGGCATCTCCCATCCAGCCACTGTTGAATCCATTTTATTACTTCAATATTAACACCTAACGATTGACAGACAGACAGACAGACATACTTTATTGATCCCGAGGGAAATTGGGTTTCGTTACAGCCGCACCAACCAAGAATAGTGAAAAAATATAGCAATATAAAACTATAAATAACTAAATAATAATAAGTTAATCATGACAGGTGGAAATAAGTCCAGGACCAGCCTATTGGCTCAGGGTGTCTCACACTCCGAGGGAGGAGTTGTAAAGTTTGATGGCCACAGGTAGGAATGACTTCCTATGATGCTCAGTGTTACATCTCGGTGGAATGAGTCTCTGGCTGAATGTACTCCTGTGCCTAACCAGTACATTATGGAGTGGATGGGAGTCATTGTCCAAGATGGCATGCAACTTGGACAGCATCCTCCTTTCAGACACCACTGTCAGAGAGTCCAGTTCCACCCCCATAACATCACTGGCCTTACGAATGAGTTTGTTGATTCTGTTGGTGTCTGCTACCCTCAGCCTGCTGCCCCAGCACACAACAGCAAACATGATAGCACTGGCCACCACAGACTCGTAAAACATTCTCAGCATCGTCTGGCAGATGTTAAAGGACCTCAGTCTCCTTAGGAAATAGAGACGGCTCTGACCCTTCTTGTAGACAGCCTCAGTGTTCTTTGAGCAGTCCAGTTTATTGTCCATTCATATCCCCAGGTATTTGTAATCCTCCTCTATGTCCACACTGACCCCTTGGATGGAAACAGGGGTCACCGGTGCCTTAGCCCTCCTCAGGTCCACCACCAGCTCCTTAGTCTTTTTCACATTAAGCTGCAGATGATTCTGCTCACACCATGTGACAAAGTTTCCCACCGTAGACCTGTACTCAGCCTCATCTCCCTTGCTGATGCATCCAACTATGGCAGAGTCATCAGAAAACTTCTGAAGATAGCAAGACTCGCCATCTTCCTAACTAACCTTCCATGTGGAACCTTGTCAAAGGCCTTACTGAAGCCCATATAGACAACATCAACTGCTTTACCCTCGTCAACTTTCCTCGTAACCTCTTCAAAAAATTCAATAAGATTTGTCAAACATGACCTTCCACGCACAAATTCATGTTGACTGTTCCTAATCAGACCCAGTCTATCCAGATAATTATATATACCATCTCTAAGAATACTTTCCATTAATTTACCCACCACTGACGTAAAACTGACAGGCCTATAATTGCTAGGTTTACTCTTAGAACCCTTTTTAAACAATGGAACCACATGAGCAATACGCCAATCCTCCGGCACCATCCCCGTTTCTAATGACATTTGAAATATTTCTGTCAGAGCCCCTGCTATTTCTACACTAACCTCCCTCAAGGTGCTAGGGAATATCCTGTCAGGATCCGGAGATTTATCCAATTTTATATTTCTTAAAAGCGCCAGTACGTCCTCCTCTTTAATCGTCATAGTTTCCATAACTTCCCTACTTGTTTCCCTTACCTTACACAATTCAATATCCTTCTCCTTAGTGAATACCGAAGAAAATAAATTGTTCAAAATCTCCCCCATCTCTTTCGGCTCCACACATAGCTGTCCACTCTGATTCTCTAAGGGACCAATTTTATCCCTCACTATCCTTTTGCTATTAATATAACTGTAGAAACCCTTTGGATTTATTTTCACCTTACTTGCCAAAGCAACCTCGTATCTTCTTTTAGCTTTTCTAATTTCTTTCTTAAGATTCTTCTTACATTCTTTATATTCCTCGAGCACCTCATTTACTCCATGCTGCCTATATTTATTGTAGATATCTCTCTTTTTCCTAACCAAGTTTCCAATATCCCTTGAAAACCATGGCTCTCTCAAACTTTTAACCTTTCCTTTCAACCTAACAGGAACATAAAGATTCTGTACCCTCAAAATTTCACCTTTAAATGAGCTCCATTTCTCTATTACATCCTTCCCATAAAACAAATTGTCCCAATCCACTCTTTCTAAATCCTT
Source organism: Hemitrygon akajei (assembly GCF_048418815.1). Classification (NCBI taxonomy): domain Eukaryota; kingdom Metazoa; phylum Chordata; class Chondrichthyes; order Myliobatiformes; family Dasyatidae; genus Hemitrygon; species Hemitrygon akajei. The sequence continues at coordinate 185,730,090 of NC_133130.1, forward strand.
TCGCATCTCCTCAAAGTTAGCCTTTCTCCAATCAAAAATATCAACCCTGGGTCCAGTCCTATCCTTCTCCATATTTATATTGAAACTAATGGTATTGTGATCACTGGACCCGAAGTGCTCCCCAACACATACCTCCATCACCTGACCTATTTCATTCCCTAACAGAAGATCCAACACTGCCCCTTCTCTAGTTGGTTCCTCTATGTATTGCTGCAAAAAACTATCCTGCACACATTTTACAAACTCCAAACTATCCATCCCTTTTACAGTATGGGCTTCCCAGTCTATGTGTGGAAAATTACAATCTCCCACAATCGCAACCCTGTGCTTACTACAAATATCTGCTATCTCCTTGCAAATTTGCTCCTCCAATTCTCGCTCCCCATTAGGTGGTCTATAATACACCCCTATAAGTGTTACTACACCTTTCCCATTCCTCAATTCCACCCAAATAGCCTCCCTAGACGATTTGGGTCTAACTCTCTAATCTATCCTGCCAGAGCACCGCTGTAATATTTTCTCTGACAAGCAGCGCAACACCTCCCCCTCTTGTCCCTGCAATTCTATCACACCTGAAGCAATGAAATCCAGGAATATTTAGTTGCCAATCACACCCCTCCTGAAACCATGTTTCACTAATAGCTACAACATCATATTTCCAGGTATCAATCCACACTCTAAGCTCATCCACCTTTCTTACAATACTCCTAGCATTAAAATAAATGCATTTAAGAATTCTCCACCTCTTCTTCTCTGTTTATCTCTAACAGTACAAAGAACTTTCCTGACTTCTTTTTCTTCCTTCTCCCATACATCTGTTCCTTCACTCTGGTTCCCCCTCCCCTCTCGTATCTAGTTTAAATCCACTGGAGCCTCTCTAGCAAAGCTACCTGCAAGAATATTTGTCCCCCTCCAGTTCAGATGTAAACCATCCTGCCGGAACAGGTCCCACCTTCCCTGGAAAACTGCCCAATTATCTATAAATCTGAAGCCCTCCCTCCTGCATCATGTCTTCAGCCACGTGTTGATCTATCTGCACTATCTTACTATTTCTAAACCCACCTGCACGTGGCACTGGTAGCAATCCTGAGATTGCTAACCTGGAGGTCCTGTCCTTTAACTTGGCACCTAGCTCCCTAAACTCACCTTTCAGGACCTCCTCTCCCTTCCTACCCACGTCATTGGTCCCTACATGGACCATGACATCCGGCTGCTCACCCTCCCTCTTGAGAATACTGAGAACTCGATCCAAGATATCGTGGACCCTGGCACCAGACCATCCAGGATTCTCGATCTCTTCCACAGAACCTCCTATCTGTCCCCCTAACTATCGAATCCCCTATCACTATTGCTCTCCTCTTTTCCCTCCTTCCCTTCTTAGCTGAGGGTCCAATCTCGGTGCCAGAGACGCAACCACTGCAACTTGTCCCTGGTAGGTCGTCCCCACCAACAGTATCCAAAACGGTATACTTATTGTTGATGGGAACAGCCACAGCAGTGCTCTTTCTGTCTATTCTCCTTCCCTCTCCTGACAGTCACCCAACTAACTGTCTCCTGACTCCTAGGGGTGACTATCTCCCTGAAACTCCTGTCTATTTCTGCCTCTGCCTCCCAAATGATCCGAAGTTCATCCAGCTCCAGCTCCAGTTCCCTAACACGGTTTGTCAGGAGCTGCAGCTGGATGCACCTTTTGCAGGTATTTTTGCATATCATCAGGGACAGCTGTGCTCACCCTGACTTCCCACATATTGCAAACGGAGCACTCAACTGCCCTAACTGCTGCCTCCATTACCTACTCCTAATCTAATTAGATTAATTAAAGGAGCTTACCCAGCCTTACCTCACCTGGAGTGAAGCTCGTACTCAGCCTCTGCTTGCTATTTAAATTCTCCCGCTGCCTCACAGGCTGACTTTCACGCGCTTGCGCAGCTGTGCCTCTGCCTGTTCTCGCTGAAGCCTGATTGAGCCAAAGCCGTCCCACTCTGCCTCAGTCCACTCCAACGATGGCTGCTACAACGATGGCCACTGTATATGGTGGTCTTTCTTTTTACACCTTTGGCGCGCTACGTCACACGCCTGCGCAATCTAGCCTCTTTGCCATGATCCGTTCAAAAAAAAACAGCTTCTCTCTGAGCTTCTTTTACCTCTTCCCACTCCACCTCTTGCTGCGATTTAAATAACCGTTGAAAACTTCCTCTCCTTTTTAAACCTTTGGTGCGCTACGTCACGCACCTGCGTAGTCTAGCCTCTTTGCCGCGATCAGTTCAAAAAAACCAGCTTCTCTCCGAGCTTCTTTTACCTCTGCTCTCTCCACCTCTTGCTGCGATTTTAAATGACTAGCGTCATTCTGAGCAACAGCTTTTGAGTCCACGGATTGAGGGATCTGTGAGCCACAGTTGGCTGTTCACGGACACCTCAATCTTCAGAGCCAGTTGCAGGTGTCTTTTCTTAAATACAAAAGTAAGCTCCTTTAATTAATCTAATTAGATTAGGAGTAGGTAATGGAGGCAGCAGTTAGGGCAGTTGAGTGCTCCGTTTGCAATATGTGGGAAGTCAGGGCGAGCACAGCTGTCCCTGAAGATATGCAAAAATACCTGCAAAAGGTGCATCCAGCTGCAGCTCCTGACAGACCGTGTTAGGGAACTGGAGCTGGAGCGGGATGAACTTCGGATCATTCAACCTTTATCATCACATAAAAATGATGTTTCAATATTCCGAACAAAAGTGCAAAGAACGGCGTCATTTTAAATCATACTGAGCACACTACTTACAGCATGTTATACGCATTTAATTGTAAAGTATGAATGTTGCAAGTGGCTACCTTTAGATCTGAATTGTCATTAAATAATTATCATCTCGTGCTCAATATCCAAAGGGAAAATTAAAGCTGTGTTAAAGTGAATTGCAAAGAAAGAACCCAGTTCAATTTCCTACTGGACAGGTTCAAAACAGCGAACTTCTACAACAAAACAACTGCAAAAGAGTGACTCTGCAGGATTTTTTTCGCAAAAAGTTACAAATGAGTCTAATTTTTAGGCATCAATGCTTTCCTGGATCATTTGCACTCTCACTGCAAAAACCTTTGAACTGTCCAGTTAACATCTGCAGAAATTCACTTGGTGATTAATTACACAAAGAACCCGTTGAATGGTTATTAACAAATTTTCCTTACTCGTGGAATTCCACCAAGCACTCTTTGCCATTTTTGTTTTGAGAAAATACAGTCAGGTGGTTTAAATTCAGCATACAATTGCCAGCGCTTGGTGGTTTCTGCAGTCATAATAATGCCCTCACAAAATTTTCATAAGGAAAATCAGCTTCATTGTTTTCAACATCAAACCGTAGAACAAAATGTGCAAAGATTAACAGCAGAGGAGACCTTTAAAAAGCGGTATATGTTTAGCAATTCCTTTTTATTAAAAACACTATGCATTGTTAAAAGAGAGATCGCATATTTTTCAATCTTGAGGTTCTGGTTAGTGTATATGAAGTAACTTTTTTAAAGTTGTTATGTTTAAACCTGAATGATACTTTAGGAAATGTAATTGAAACTGATTAGAGAAAGCTGTCTTTTAAAAGGAGCTTATTACATAAGGATACAAACATCAAAGAAATGTACTTAACTATTTATTGAGATACAGTGTGGAAAAGGCATGTCACTAAACAAACCCCCAATTTAACCCTAGTCTAATCAACAGCTAATTTACAATTTTTACAATAAGAAATTAACCTAACTGGTATGTCCTTGGACTGTGGGAGGACAACATGCAAACTCCTTACAGACAGCAGCAGGAATTGAATCTGGGTCGCTAGTGCTGTAAAGCATTGTGCTAACCACTATGCAACCATGCTGTGCTATATAAATGTGCATTATTGCTTAGCTTCTAAAAGTCTATTGAAGGTTGATCCTGCAGCATCAAAAATTTAACTATGTGAATCTTTTAAATAAAGACCGACTTTGAGGTTGCCTTCTTTACTGTTTTCAATTTAAAAATAAATTAGGAAAGGTGTGAATGCTTGTTTCTATCTAACTATCTATGAGATTAAGGAGAAGATTAAGGAGAAAATTAAGGAGAAGCAATCATAGATAATCCAGAGTAGGAAAGAAAAAAGAAATTGGGTAGGGTGGGGAGGTGGTTGCAAAGGGTAACCTTCATGTGTTTAATTTCAATTTAAACTGTGCATTGAAGTGTTTAATGGAAGTTTCATGTATTTTAGTCTTTAATACAGTTTCACAAAGCAAATACTTTCACAATATTGCACATTATTGTGTCAATGTTTGCTGAAAGTAGAGTTTCGATCAAAGAAACAGTAACTTTTTCGGGAAAGAGTTATTCCCTTAGAGCTACAAGAGTTAAAAGATACCCCTTTATTGAAGTAAGCAGAAGTATTAAATGCAGAGGTGAATAAAATGATCTGACATTTTAAACAGCACAAGTGTTAACAGCTTTAATGATATTCTACTAAATATAATTATCTATGAACTAGTATTTGTGATTTAATATTCATTCCATACTTGTGTTAAGAGTATAATGTGTTACAATGCTTTTGCTTTTTCTTGAACAACAAACCACTATTCTCCGTGCATTTCAGAGTTTCACTAATAGTTTCAAATACAACAAATGCAAACTGCTGAATAGTAAATAAATAACAGCATTGAACTAGTTAAGGACTGCTTGTTACTTACAACCAATCCACGAACGCCAGGAGGGCCTGGGGCTCCCAAATCTCCCTGTAAGCAAAATTCAGAAGATTATTGGTTCTTTTCTAAACAAATGGGAGTTTGAAAGTGGCTAGTGCTCTGAAAGCAGAGCCTCAGGGGGGAAGACCTGGTTCCCTCCCTAGCCTGTGTAATCTGCAACTTCCATCTACAGAAGGCATGCTAATAAATGGAGCTCAGCTATTTCCACTCAGCATTCAAACAGAGGCTTGCTTGTTGTCCCGTTTCAGTGGGCTACAGTTATGTGTGAGCCAGATTTCCTCCGTTCCACCAGTGGGACTGTAGGAACACTTCAGTAAAAGAGATAACTGTAACCACCCAGTAGCCAGCAGTTTTTTTTTGGTAAATGAATTGATGCAAACTGGAATAAAACCAGTGTAAGATCCTAAGTAAAATACAGAATGTGGATAGAACGGATGTTTCTGTCAGCAAAATCTCTGCTAGGTTTAATCTTGTGAATAAAACTTTGAATGACACAGACTTCAATTCAAATGAACAGCAAACACTAAATTACAGGCTCTGTATTTTGCATTATTGTATTAACACAGGCTAAATCATCCTTTTGTACCATACATACTAATTATAATATTCCCATCTCCAAATTACTTTCTTACACATTAAAATTATACCAGCAGTACTAATTATAATTCCAGTGCAGCATACTGCTTTCCCACAGCACTAACAATGATGTAATTTTCTTCAGATATCCATAATGACTAAAAAGTGGCACTGCCACATCACATATCATTAACACCACTTAATTGTGTAGAGAATTACCATATGTGTGACTCAAATTAATGATATAGTTGCAGTTCATGAGATATGCAGCAATACTTCAGCATAAAGACATCTGATCCATAATTGTTACCACTTCAATTATATTTTGAGGGAGGGGGGTGGCTGGTTGGCAGTTGTCAACCAAGTTAAACTCTCATGATCATGAAAAGAAATGTGACAGATTTTGGATGAAGAGCATTAGGTAATTTAAATATGCAATAAACCAGACAGCATCCATTGAGGGGAAAATGAAATTAGCATTTAGGTCAATATAGTGGATGTTGTTGACATACAACTGTTGCTGTTTGTGGTGATATCACTTGTAAGAACATGATTGGAGAGAGTTCTGTGCACATGCAGAAATGATAGAACGATCAAGAAAGATCTGGAAGCATGGCGCTGTAAGAAACGTGTGGTTGTTGCTGTTAAATAAAAGTTCTATTTCTTCCAGAATATGGTTCTCTATTAGAAACCCACGGTACGTATCAATTTAAAGAACACAACATAGTGTCAGAAGTGGGGTTTCTTCTGGCGCGAAGGAAGCAAGAGCATTTGTGTGTGAGCAATGATGCAAATGACTTGACAGTACTTCTTCGTGCTGTTCAAATCCTTCTCCAACTGTTTCTTGCTATCCTTATCTTGCCACTTCTTGCAATACTTCATGAAAGCCTTCATTTTAGATTTGTACCAGTTCTTGAGGAGGTGATTTTTATAAAGCTTTGCTAGCCTATCGCAGTACTCCACTTGAATGTGGATTTTCATCTGCTCAGCTCTTGATGGGACGCTGTTTGAGATCCAATCTGCCAATGGATGAGAGCCTTCTGAGAACAGAGGGAGGTGAACAAGTGAAAAGATGGAAAGATGAACACAAAGCAAAGCAGAAAACATACTTTGACAGATGTTCTCGTCCATTACCTGAACTGTACCAAAGAGATGAAGTGAGGATACAAGACAAAATGAACACATGGACACAGAAAGCTACAGTACTTGAAGAAGTACAACCCAGATCATACATGGTCCAAACAGAAGAAGGAGCAGTGTTAAGAAGAAATCGCAAAGGCCTTAAGAAAGAGCCAACTTCAGAGTTTCAGTTAACTGATGCAGACCAGACAAAACGTGGAAATAACAATGAAACACAAGAACTGTGTGAACCACTTAGGTCTACTTGTGTCCATAAACTCCCAGAGAGACTGATAGAGACATGTTAAATTATGCATTTGTTCTGATCAATATTGCTAATTGTTTTTCTTTTTAAGGAAAGGAAGATGTGGTGATATTACGTATAAAAACGTGTTTGGAGAGAGTTCTGAGCGTGCGCAGAAATGATAGAAAGATCGAGAAAGATCTGGAAGCATGGCACTGTAAGACACGTGTGGTTGTTGCTGTTAAATAAAAGTTCTACTTCTTCCAGAATATGGTTCTTTATTAGAAACTCACGGTACGTATCAATTTAAAGAACACAACAATTTTGACACGTAACTGTTTTTGTTATATATCTTCAGATAAGAAGACACTGATGATGTCCGTTCCTAGTCATTAATTCTTTACTGCTTTTACAAAAGAAGAACTCAAGGACAATATGTTCCCATAATAGTGAAAGATAAGGTCAACAAATCCAAACAACGCCAGAGGTCAATGGATAGTCAGGCTTGTGTAAAAAATTCTCTGGCTGATTTTGCAATCTGGAAAAAAGGGAGGCCTTATAGCAGTGAAGAATATGTCAGGAGAGGGAGTACATGAAAATATTTAGAAGGGTAGTGAAGAGGAATGAAATAGGCAACATTAGTGAGAATCATAAAGCACTTTATAAGTACCCGGTATATTAAAGGCAAGTGGCTTACAGGGGATAGTGTAGGGCACTGTGGCAATCTGTATATGGATCTGATGAGCAGAAGTGGGTTCTTAATTGAGTACTTCCCATCTGTATTTATTACAGGAAAGGATTTTAAAATTGGACAATTGAGGGATAGGACTGGTGGAAGTCCTATACACAGTTACTATTGAAAAGGATGTCACAGTGGGTTTAAATGCAGTTAAGTCCCAAGAGCCTAATGAGATCATTTACAGACTACTGTGGGAGGCAAGGGAGCAGACTGCTGGGACTCTGACAAAAATTTTCAAATCTTCTCTGGCCATAGACAAGGTACCAAACGATTGCAGGCCAGATGATGCGGTACCTTTTTCACCAAGGGCAGCAGACATGTAATTACAAGATGACCAGTCTAACATTGATGGGAGATTACTTAGAAAAAAATAATGGGAAATGTGGGAAATGTGCTTAGTTTGTTTTCCCTACAGTAAGGGAGACTGATAGGTGACACAACAGATGTATAGAAAATAATGTTGTTAAGAAGGCAAATGCTGTGTTGGCATTCATCAATCGTGGGATTGAGTTCAACAACCGTGAGGTAATGTTGTAGCTATATAAGACCTTGCTCAGACCCTACTTGGAGTATTGTGTTCAGTTCTAGTCACCTCACTACAGGAAGGATGTGGATACTATGGAAAGAGTGCAGAGGAGATTTACAAGGATGTTGCCTGGATTGGAGAGCATGTCTTATGAAAACAGGTTCAGTGAACTTGGCCTTTTCTCCTTGGAGTGACGGAGGATGAAAGGTGACCTGACAGAAATGTATAAGATGATGAGAGGCATTGATCGTGTGGATAGCCAGAGGCTTTTTCTCAGGGCTGAAATGGCTAACACAAGGGAGGCATAGTTTTAAGGTGCTTGGAAGAAGGTACGAGGGGGATGTCAGAGGTAAATTCTTCACATGATGAGTGGTGGGTGTGTGGAATGCATTGTTGATGACAGTGGTGGAGGCAGATACAATAGGGTCTTATAGACTTTTAGATACATGGAGCTTAGTAAAATAGAGGACTATGCGGTAGGGTAATTCTAGGCAGCTTCTAGAGTAGGTTACATGGTTGGCACAACATTGTGGGCTGAAGGGCCTGTAATGTGCTGTAGATTTACTCTATCTGTAGAGGAACAGTTAGAGTAAATATTTAGTGTTTGTTTCCCCATGATAAGGGTGTTCAAAAATTAGAGGGTTAACCAATTGTGATGAAATGCTTTGAAGGGTTGGTCATGAAAGATATAAACTCCTGCCTGAGGAAAAACCTCGAACCCCTCCAATTTGCCTACTGTCACAACAGGTCAACAGCAGATGCCATTCATTGGCTCTCCACTCAGCACTGTAACACAAGGACAATGAAAATGCTTGTGCCAGGATGGTCTTCATTGATCACAGATCAGCATTCAACACCATCATCCCCTCGAAGCTCATCACTAAGCCCCAACCCCTGGGCCTTGGTACCTCCCTGTGCAACTAGATCCTTGATTTCCTCACTGGCAGATCTCAGTCAGTACAGCTTGGCAGCAACATCTCCACCACACTCACCATCAGCACAGGAGCACTACAGGGATGTGTACTTATCCTCCTTCTCTACTTCCTTTTTACTTATGATTGTGAGGCTAAATACAGCTCCAATGCTAATGAGACTACTGTGGTTAGTGAAATCAAAGATGGCAATGAACTGGTATATAGGAAATATGCTTGAGTAGCCTCTCACTCAATGTCAGCTAAACCAAGTAGATGATTATTGACTACAGAAGGAAGAAGTTAGAGGCCCATGGGTCAGTCCTCATTTATGGAACAGAAGTGGAGAGGATCAGTAGCTTTAAATTCCTTGGGGTCAACATATCAGAGGATCAGTCCTGGGACCACATGCAAGTTTATCACAAAAAAGGCATGACAGCATCTCTACTTTCTTAGAAGTTTGTACAGCTTTGGCATGTCAACAAAAACTCTGACAGACCTCTATAGATGCTCAGAGTAGCTTAACTGGTTGCATCACAACCTAGTAGGGAACTACCAATGTCCAGGCATGGAAAAGGCTTTGACAGTGGTAGATACAGCTCAGTTTTTCACAGGCAGAGCTCTTCCCATCATTGTGTACAATTCCATGGAGCACTTCCTCATGAAAGCAGTATTCATCAATCCACCACCCAAACCATCAGGCAGGAGTTAAGGAGGCCTTAAGTCCCCCACTACCCGGTTTGGGAACAATTATTACCCTACAACCATCAGGCTCCTAAACCAGTGTGGATAACTTTGTTCACCTCTACTCTGAACTGATATTAGGACCTACAGACTCATTTTCAAGGACTCGTTACAACTCACATTCTCAGTACTATTTTTACGTGCACAATTTGTCTTCTTTTGTCATTGGTGTTTATTAGTCTTTGCCTGTTTATGTATAGCTTTAATAAAGTTCTATGTTTTTTCCTGTAAATGCCTCCAAGAAAATGAATCTCAAGGTAGCATACAGTAATACACATCTATTTTGATAATAAGTTGACTTTGAACTTGGATAAGACCGAGGAGATTTAAAGGGGATTTGAGTGGTAAGAGTAGATGGTGCCTGGAGTAAGCAGCTAGATAAAGTGTTGGATGCAGGGATGGTAACAAAATTCAAGAGGCACCTGGACAGATAATTGAATGAGAATGATGTAGAGCAGGGGTTCCTAACCTGAGGTCCCCCAGCCCCCTTGGTTAATGGTAGGGGCCCATGGCATAAAAAAGGGTTGGGAACCACCAGTGTAGAGGGCTTAAAATTAACACATGATTGATATAGCCAAAGAGCCTGCTTCTATTCTGCACAAATTCATTACAGGTACTCAGATTTTAATTTTCAATGACAGCGTGGACAAGGCGAGACCTGCTTGGGGAACTTGGTTGAAGTATAGACACAAGAAGACAAATATATGTAAGTGGAAATAATTGGTCTCTGGTGACAAATAAGACGTGATGAAAACTGAGCACTTGGTAGAACTGCAGTGTCACAGCTCCAGCAACAAAGGACTGATCCTGACTTTGGGTTCCATTATGTGGAGTTTGTTTGTTTTCAAGTACTTTGTGTGTGGAGGTTGCATGCTCTCTGGTTACATGGTTTTCTACCAGGAGCTTCAGATTTCTACTGCATTAGTTGAAATCAAATCAGTTAGCAATCACTTAGACAGAAAATATTACGTAAAAAGTGTTCTTGAAACAAGAAAAAATCTGACATAAGATGCGGCCCAACCAATCAGCATTTATAAGAAGAGTCTACGTGGTTGAAATTGGGTCAAGAAACTGTTCTACCAATATCATATGTGAACTTACTGGACTTCCATCTGCGCCTGGCGTTCCCCTCTCTCCAAAATTTCCTGGAAAGCCCTGAAGATTGGAGAAACATTTTATTAGTACAAAAAACAAGAAAAGTCCTGGATAATGTAATCTTGAAATACAAAATTTTCTGAACATTGTAGTTCAGCTTTATCAGGAATACATACACATAATTAGATTACATTAAAATTGTTGCTTTAAGAGTAAACTTTTCATCAGCTTTGTGTTACTAAGTGGCGTTCTTTTTATAAAGCTCATGCTGAAGTTCTATTCACCCACCTACATTTTACAAAAGTCATATATAAAGTATATAAACTAGTGTCAGGTCAGGACATATTTTACATTGAACAATTCTGGTAACTTTCCTTGTACTTCTTATAACCATAAATTAAGTTGCAGTGCTGTCTCCTTTCTCAAAGGAAGAAAACACATTTTCAAACATTTTATTCTTAAACTAAACTCTAATAACCAGAAAGCAGGTTAATTTGGGAATTGCCCGGGAGTTGCTTTCCAGTGTACGTGCTATTAAATATAACCTATGGCACATTAGTAGCTGTAAAACAAACACTAAAAGCTCTCGCTGCCAGTCACCCTATAAAAACTACAGCTATAAATATATACAATCAAAGGCAATGTTATCCCTTCAAAACCAGATGATATAATTATGAAGTTTTGTCAAGGATCTGAAAGCTTATTTTGGAAAACTGCACTGATTTTAATGTGTCATTGTTGTTAGCAATTATTCTAGAATTAGGAATTTGTGTGAATAAATCAAGCGAGAACCAGACTTCAGTTCTTGATGTAAATTGCAAGCATTAATCAGTTCAAAGTTTAATGAACAGCTGGGCAAACAAACAGTTTTGTCTATGGAACACTGGCCTACAGCAGGGGGCTGAATGCTGAGAGATATGGTTTGCAAAGTGAAGTGCATGAACCATTCTGATACGCATCAGCCAAATGTAAGAGAATGGGGTTAAGTTAATGGGCCTACATCAACCCATGAAACTGTGGGCTATGTTATCCGTATCACTATTCAAGCATGTATAAGGGGTTGTCAAATCTTAAAACACATTCGACTTCATACATTAAAACAAAATGGGAGAAGAAAGGAGGGATAATTATATCCGAGGAAGAATGGACAACAATATGGAGGTATTAATGGGAGTGTACCAGTTCACAGAAATGGAGGGAGTTTGGATGGAAAAACTTGCTAAGATATTTTATTACACCCTCTCAGAAATCCCATTATGATAGTAACCTCCCTGTTTGCTGGAGAAATTGTGGAAATCAAAATGCAAATCATTATCATACTTTTTGGGACTGCCTTGTTATCAAAAACTATTGGAGGGGAATACACAATGCCCTACAAGACATCTTTAAATGTGAAATACCCTTAGAGAATAAGACCATATATTTTGGATATATACCTCAAGAATGGTTGAAAAGAGATAAATATTTAATGAATATACTGTTGGTGGCTGGTAAAAAGACTCTTACTAGGAAATGGTTATCACAGGAGAGCCCAACCTTAAATGCATGGATGGAAATTACAATGGACATTTACAAAATGGAGAAGATAACAGCAGCTGTTAATCATAAGCTGGAACAATTTGATTCATATTGGGAAAAATGGTTTAACTACATAATACCTCATAGGCCTGATTTTATTCTCACTAATCAATGAATCTGTTGTAAAAAAAAAATCACTCCCTACTTGTACATAGTTCTTTCATTTTGCTTGTTTTTTTCTTTCCACTCTTTTCTATAAGTGTATACCTCAGATAAATACTTTGTGGAGCTTTGTGATATATATGATTATATGATATATATGTACAATGTCTGAAATACATCTTATGGAAATGTTTGTTTGATGATGAACTTCAATAAAAAAATAAATTACAAAAAAAAAACTTGAGTTGAAAGAAGCTTAACACATCGAACATGTTCACATGACTATTTGATCCATTAGTTGGGATATTTGTCTACCTAGAGTCAGCCCTCACAGTGTTAATTTTAGGTGTCTGTGATTTCTGTCCCCAGAAGCTATTTGACCATCTGTGTGAATTACTTTCTCCCAGCAGAGGTATTTGACCATTCAGAAGTGTCTCCCATATAATTCAAAGGAAGCTTTGTCAAATTCAAAATATTAAATGTTGTCATTGTAATTATTGAAATTGTTTTCAATTACCTACTATTATTTTAGAGTTTAAGACTACAACAATGTTTTGTACTTTTGAGTTTGTGAGACTCTACCCAGAGGGTCTCCAGAAGATTGCCTGATTTTAGTGATACAGTAGCGATGTACTAAATACAGAGCTAGAAACAACAACACACAGTCGGTAAGACGTTTCGAGCCTAATTTATTCAAACTTCGCGGCGTTGGCTTTTAATCCCTAGCTCCCGCCCTCTCCGGGTGTAAATTATATCAGAGGTGCATTACCAAAGTCTCTCCCTGCGTGCGGGCTATTTATGAGCCGGTTCGCCTGCGCAGAAAGTGGGTTGCCACAATACGATCCTTATATCACTAGATTCAGTGTCTCTCTGGTGACTAAGATCATAGTCACAATACCAAGAAGCAATATATGTTAATTTTTAAATACTAAAGACAAATACATGCATTGTATTAAAGGCTAATTATCTATCAACTAAGTCATGCAGCACAACATTTGGCATGGATATAGTTTTGATATTAAAACATCAACTGTAAGGAAAAATCATGGATTGACCATGAATTCTTGACTTTCCTTCCAGTTCACTCCAAATCCCATGTTTCAACACATATAGTACATCGTGGCATCTAACTTTCCCACATTTTATTTAATGCTTGCATGGCCCACAGGCAATATGGACTACTCAAGCAAGAATTGGTTTTCATAACATTTGTGAAGCATCATTTGTTGAGAGAACTACCTGCACAAATACCTGACCAGCGAGGCTGGTGGTGGGAAACTACTCTCTGTTATGAAAACAGGACCAGCAGCACATCATTTAGCCTTCAAATCAACTTTGCCATTCAATACATCCAGGGTGGTCATCTCTTAATATTGTATTGTAGCTTTCTTCCTTTGTCTTCAGCACTTTTTCATCTAGAGACCTATCTGTCTTCTTCATAAATATATTCAATTAATTAGTTTCTATAGCTCTCTGTGGGAGCAAACTCCGCAGATTTACCACCAACTAAATGAAGACAGTTCTCCTCATGTCAGCCCTAAAAACCAATGCTACCCATCCCAGTCAAAGTTCTGTATGTTTTAATTGGATCCTTTTTCATTCATCTAAGCTTCACTGAATACAAACCTAATTGACTTGTCTTCATATGCAGATCCCCCAATTCCAGGCATCAATCTGTTGTTTCTTCACAGCACTCCCTCTATAGCAAGGGTATTCTTTCTAAGGTGGGGAGATCAAAACTGCTCATAATGCTCCAGATGTGATCTCACCAGACACTACATCATTGTAAATTAATATATTGATGTCTGAGTTTGAATTTTCTCTTACAATGGTCTAACTTCCTGTTGTCTTCTTAACTGTTTATTTCACCTCATTTTTTGTTTTCAGTAAAGAGACACCAAATTCTTTTGTTTGTACATAAGTCCATTTAAATAATGCTTTGATTCTTTTTTCTGGCCAAAGTGGGTAACCAGATATATCTAGATTATACTGCCAAGTTTTTTTTGCTGTTCACTCAATCTAAGGTATCTGAAAGTCTCCTTGCATCCTCTTCACAACTCCTAATTCCATGCAGTATAGCATCCTAGGGAAACTTCAAAATGTTGCATCTGAGTGATTGGATCCATTCTGATTAGATGAGGCCCAAAAACTGATTTGTGCAGTTTCTTGCTAATATACTGTCTGCTATTCTGTAAAAAATACCCTCATCTCCAATGTTCTATAGTCCCCAACCCAATATTTACTCTCACAAATAACTCCTACCTTTATCATTTACAACCAATCTTCAGCCAGGCCACCCAACAACTGTCTTCAATGTTACCACCCCAAAGTGATCACAGCCTGAATACCCCAAAGCTGATCTTCAGCTGAAGCATTCTTCAGCTCAATCCATTTCTTTCCCAATGACCTCTGTCCTAACCTGTGCCCAATCTGATAAATACTGCATATCCACATGATTTTCAAGCAACTCCCTCATTGACATCCAGGCTTACCCTCAATCCAACTATTACCCTGCTGCACTGCTCCCTATCTTTATCCTCACTCACATACCACTATGACTACCAAATGAATCAATGCCTTAAATTTTCCAGTGGTCACAGCCCACTTATCAACCTAAATTCTCCTCCAACCTATTAACTTTAAATGTTCGTCTGACCACTAACTCTCCCAATCGCAATAGATGTGCATCTAAAATCCAATTGTAATTAAAATGTAACAATCTGAAATGTTAATTCTTTCTCCATAGATAACATCCATCTTGTATTTTCAGAATTTTCAGTTTTTATTTCTGTTTCCCTCTATTTTTGGTATATGTATTGCTGGGTATACCATGATTTTACATATGAGAGCTAGTAGTTAATGCAGTCCTTATCCAAGTATCTTGCACGTAAAATTTTTGTAGTTAAATTGGAACAATTTTCTATGATTTTATTTATTTGGAATTATTAATAGAGTGTAACAAAATATGTTTTTAAGACTCTGCATGCTTGGTTTATTTTCATCGTGCACTGTAGGTGATGAAAAGTGATCATTTTTGCCTAAATGGGAAAACTGGGAATACCCTAATGAGTGTTTTTCTTTAGACTCAGCCAACTGGCAAGTCTATTTCGAGAGAAAAAAGTACTTATTAGGGAAATTCTTTGACCATAAGTTATGAGTGGAAAGCATTCAAATGATGAGTTCGTCATCATTATTAATTCTCCAGTCCGCACATCTTGTGGTGCGGCACTACAGCTTGTGAGAGCAATCACAAGACGGCATCTATTGTCCTACCTTTACTTCAGGTGTTGTACCATTTGCTGTTTTCAGATAGCTTCTATTTTTATTTCAGATTTTAACACTTTTCCCATTTAGTATGCCATACTTGAATAAGGACTGCAGTGAGGTTCTCATCTAAATTAAATCTTCCTCAATTTCAAAGAAAATTTGTTCCTAAATATTTAAAGGCTTTTATTTCATTTCCAATTCATTAAACCTAGTTTCCCAACATTTAATACATTTTATGTCAAGGTTGAATATTCTCGTCACTTGCATTTTAATGCCTTTGATATTCTTTCTTTAATTCTAATTCTTTACTCAATGTTGATATTCTCTATTTCAGGCCTTTTCTTTATTCCTTTTCTGCCTCTTCTCATGTGGTCTTTATTTCCCTGTGGCACATGCCTAATAGAGGAAAGAGTAACGTTTTAATGCCAGGAAAAGAGTCCAGGAAATCCTGGCATTCTTCCACCCCAGTGTTATTTTCATCCAAAAATAGGACTGAATTCTCCCTGGGTGAGGACCAAATTTAACAACAATTTCAAGGACTGTTTGAAAATGCTCTTTGTGCAGATAAAAGAAAAGAACTTTTGCCAATATATCCTTGAAGTGAAAATATCTGCATAATGTCCTTCTGCAGGGATATATGAAGGAGAAAGAAGGTATTGTATCTATGATTCTCTATTATTCTTAAACAACAGAAAAAAAGTAAACCTTCAATCCAAACATATACTGGTTTATCTTCTATTTCACAAGAAGGTCAAAGGTTTGAACAGAAAGTACCTTTTTTGTGGATCACTGGTCAAAAACTATTTCCTAAAATTGTAAACTGATGGAAAATTGTGTGGTATGTTGTTGCATCTTTATTTAGGACACCAGTTCTGATCCCTGATCACAGGGTGAAAAGACTTGGTATAGAGGAAGAAAAGAAGAGGCACAGTAAAACTATCTTATTCACACTACGATAACATATTAGTTAAGCACTCACTGAACTCAACTCTAATGCACCATATGGTGGTACAGTCAATAAATATTCAGTGTTCATAACTACGTGCACAGTGAATGACTATTTTGTACAAAAATAAGAGCAACAATGTGCATTGTGTTTTAAAGAAAGTAGATGATTTAAAAAATCCCAATTTATTTAACTTGAGACGCTCTTAGTGACTAATGGATTACTTCTAGAGTGTCGGGAGCAAAGGCATGTAGCAGTTTTGGCACAGTAAGTGGATACACTTAATAACTATGGATTAACATTGACTGTTGTAAATTATAGTATTTTAACCCTATGTCTGCAGAGCATTAAGGCACATATTCACTGTACAGTAACTATAATAGACTTCAAGCGTGAGGCAATTTATCTACTATTAAGGATGCTAACACCTTTAACATATGCCCCTTCTCTATGTCAGTGATCTCCAAGATTCACATTGTCATGCTTAATACAAATATTGTGGGGCAGCACAGCGTTATTGTTGCGATTGCACAGCTCCAGGGATCTACTCTGACCTTAGGCGCTCTCTGTGTGAAGTTTGTGGGAGTTTCAGCCCACAGTTCCAGATGACTCCTGCATCTAGGGTTAATGTCGGTAGGTTCATCACCTAACAGGTAGAGAGTAAAAGAATCATAAGGAAGTTGATGGGCATGAGATAGAGTTGCAAAGGTACTGGGAAATCAGAAGGAAGAATGGGGCTAATGAAATTATTCTGCTGGATCTGACCCATAATAATTAAGTAATCTCTGTGTCATCCATGAAAACTGACGCAACACATTCATTTAAAGGCACATCTTTGGTTTATTTATTCTTTTTTTTTGTTTTTATTTAGTGACACAGTACAGAACAGATCCTTCTGGCCCAGCGTACTGTCTAGCAACCCACCTATTTAACCCTAGCCAATACATCTTTGAATCTCTAAATTCAAATGATCCTTTTGGTCTCCCAAAGACCCTTTAGTTATCGTCTTTTCCCTTACGTATGACATTTGTTCTCAATTTCACCAGATTTCCACATGCACCTTCCATATCTTTCCAGTTCTTTCTAAATTTTACCCTGCACTTAGAGTTTTGAACTCTTCACAATGCTTAGCTTCTCATTCAGCCCTTTCTGATAGGCACCCCTTTATTACTTCTTCCTATTTTTTCCCACCCAAACAGTTAGCAAGATCTCGATTAGTGAATTACCACTTCTGTTTATTGGGAACATATCTGATTTTCAAATTACACAGATGAACACCTTTGCACCAGTCTCCATAACATCTATTAAGTTTAGCTAATAGAAATTATGGATTTAAGTTTAAATTTATCTTCCTTCTTCCATATAAGATTTAAGTGTAAATGTAGTATAATTTATAATTAAAGTAACAAACTATAAAACTTCAGTGAATAAATGTAAAATCCATGTAATAGAGCACATCACTTACAAATGTAAATATCTTCAAAATGATATATATAACAGCCTTCCTAAAAATTCCAGTGAGGTATATTTATACTAACTAATAATTCAGCTATTTTCTTGCTAAGGCTAATGCAAGTTCCATAAATATTCCTGTTAATTATAAGGTATCAGAGAGAGTATTAACAGAAAAGAACTTGTATCCATTGAGACAGAAGTTCACAAAATTGCTGCCAACTACGTAGACAGATATACCTGACCTACCAGCAGACGCCTTGCTGGAACAAGTGTTGCATTTAGGAGGCTCAAAGGGTATGTCAGAAAGGACGACATGTTTGTTAAAGCCACCCATTGTTCTTGACAATCTGAAGAAACAACAGTTCAATACACAGTAAGGTAACAAGGTTGCCAGTATTGTGCTGTACTTCCTTTGCACATTGGAAGATGACCAAGGACATAACTGATTAGTAAACAACAGTATTTAACTGTTGGTGGCACACGAGCACACTTTTGGTTTACATGATTAACAACATACAAGCTTCTGTTGCATTATTTACACTGGCCACATCTCGGCTTTACTGCAGCAGTTCTACACACTATCGACAAGATTATGCTGGATGGAGTATTCATAAGCAAGATTTTTGCATGGTTTTGATTTAACGCTGAAAGGCTTCAAGAATTACTTGAGAGAGCCCTTGAAATGATTCTTCAAGCCTCCATGTCTGCACTTACTCTCTAGTCACTCTTTATAAAAGTTCTTCAACAGTTTCTTAAGTGACATTCTGGGGCTATGGCATGCTCTCCACATCTACGATCTTATTAGCATAGTGTGTATACTTGCGATGCTCCCACAGGTCAAATTTTTTGTCTTGTCATCTTATATTTAGCTGTTACTGCAAAAAAATCCTGTGGCAAGTGTACAGCTTTAAGCAGTTACTTCTATAGTTTTTGAGTTTTTGCATTTATACATCAGGATAAACTGAACAATCGTTTTATATCTTCATTCCTGTTTGATGACTTTGTTTGTGTTCAATTTGCATTGGATCTATCAAAATTGGTTTGAGAATTCTATTATTGACTACAACCTTACTTGACAGTGCGCTGCAAAGGTGATCTTGTACAATGTTTGAAAGATTTGGCCTATTATGAAGCTCTATCTAATGCTTTTGCCAACCGGTGGTGTAGTGGCATCAGCACCAGATTTCAAGGTGAATGGTCCTGGGTTCGAATTGGGCCAGCCCCTGGCACACTTTCCATCTGTGCTGGGTTGAGCGTCGACCTAGCAACTCAGCCTTGTAAAAAACAAATAGCCAAAAATGCTGCTCAATGCACCATAAGGCATGTAAAGGAGCAACAACAACTTAATGCTTTACTGATACATAATAATGCTTCACTTCTATCTTCTTTATGTTGATTTGGAGACCAAAGTTGTCAGAATGTAAATATGAATTAATAAACAGCAGCCTCCTATAACTTCAACTTCATCTGTAATCTTAAATTGAAAAGTTGCTTTCACTCTGGTATCTGACATTAATCCATGTACCATGTTCATGAAAGGTATCTTGTAAGCATTGCAGAGAATAACGTACTGAAATGGCTTGGAACCAATGCATAGCTCTGCTTCATTTTGTTGGTGACCGAGTGATTTGGACGATTCACCACATTCACAAAGCACTAAAATATAGCAGCACGGAAGTGCTGAATGATTGCAATTAATTACACTACATAGCACAGGAAGTGCCTGACCTATCTTTAGTATAAATCCATAATTATTTCTTCTTTTTTGTACTCTACAGATTTATGTAGAAAGTTTTACTGGCTATTATGTTGGTTTATTTACCTATACAAGGGTTAACACACTGTGTTAAGAACTTTCAAGAGTTTAAGTCTCCAAAACCGGGTGTATGGAGCAGAGACACATATTTCCTTCACCTGTACGGTGAAGCTCAACCCTTGTCTGACAATATATAAAAGCCCAGTGGTGAAGGGAAATGGAAGAATGAGCTGTTCCTACAACAGCAGTAACTCTAGAAAACATGCCCAAGGGTGAGATTGGGACTAAGTGAATAAAAGTTATGAAACCCATCAATGAGAGGTGTGAGATTCTGTCACTGAATCAAGATAAGGATTTAGATGTTTTTCTTGCCTTCATTTGTGTGGCAAGTGCTCATAATGATATATCCATTTCCATTAACCTTACACGTTTGTTATCATGGTTACACCCGCACAGCTGATAAACTGCATCGGTGTGAAAACTGATACTATATTGTGCATTGATTATGTTTTGTACTTGACCTGGACAGAGATTTGATGGTATCTTCTCCAAATTAACCTACTAATACAATATGAGCAAGGAAAGGACGATGCGGTAGCAGAGTGGTTTGCAAAACACTTCACAGGATCAGCAACCCGGATTCAGTTCCTGCCGCTGCCTGTAAGGAGTTGGTATGTTCACCCTGTGACTGTGCGGGTTTTCACTCCGGGTGCTCTGGTTTCCTCCTACAGTCCAAAGATGTACCGGTTGGTGGGTTAATTGGTCGTTGTAAATTGTCCTGTGATTAGGCTGGGGTTAAACTGGGGGATTGCTGGGTGGCTGGAAGGGCCTATTCTGCACTGTATCCCAATAAAATAAAATATAAAAGAATCATATGGCCTCCCAATCTACTTATTTTACCTATAAACCTATTTTATGTAAAATAAATCTTTTACTTTAAAACATATAAAATGGTTCACCAGCTTACAGAACTACAGTATATTTACTACACAACAAAACAGTGAATTCTCTAAGAGGATCATAATCTTGTGATTGGATTTGGAGGCTTGTGTGCCTCATTGACCCGGAGAGCTATGCTGACTGGAGTCAGGATTTTATGCTTTGGCTCTTGGTAGGGCCACCCATGCCAAACAGGTCAAAGGGTAGAGGCCAGACTAAGAGTGGTCCACCGGTCCTCCAGGTTCTAGGGTTCAGTTCAGGGCTAACAACCCTGACAGGTCAAAAAAAAAGACTGTTATGGAAACATCTTTGTGTGATGGTATGGACAAAAAGAGATGGAGGACCTTCATTGTTGCCCTAAACACCAGCAGCGTAACACCAGTAGGTAAAATAGTGATAATGAGTATTGCTATTTTTAAACTTTAAAAGCAATCTGGCAGGAGAAACTTCATTTAAAAGATCAATATTCAGTAAATATTGAATTTTATGAAAACTTATCAGCAGCTGTAGATCATGACTGGAGCCATACATCATACAATACCAGAAGAAATCTGTAACATGGAGGCACTGGGTCAAAACTAAGCAAGAACCTGCACTGCATATCTATTATACATGAACACTTCATCTGTAGCAATGTGTGTACTATGGGTTTGAGAACAGGTGCTTAGAGGGTACAGCCCTAAAACAGGCCAGTATTCTCAACTGTTCATGTTTTTAATGTTCTACATGAAACTCATTCTACCTGGTCATCTCACCTTGTCATATTCTTCCATTACGTTTTCCTTTGTACTTCAGCTGTAGGTACAACTGCTGACCTCTCTTTAAGTTCATGTAGCAGTTGCTTTTACCTGCACAGTGAAGAACACCAGACTCTCACACTGCAAATACAATAAAATGCTATTGCTCACAAGCCTGGAATTTCCACATGATCTCTGCCTAATACAACAAAGCATTCTGGATGCAATGAAATCTAATAGAGCAATATGTTGCAAAATACTTACTGCATTAATCACACTACACCCAGTCTATCTGGAAGCTTTAATGTTAAGTTAATAAGTTTTGTCCAAATCAAGTCCATGCCAACAAAATTGACCATTTTCTTAAATTGGAATTGTTTGTTTTTGCTCATTCTGCTGGGAATGGGCAGGTTTCAATTCCACTTTGTCCAAATTCTCAAATACTCAGGCACCAGTCATCAACTGAATACATTAATCAATGACAAGTAGGTAATTGAAACAACAGAGCTGCTTTGCTGATTATGTAATTAATCAAACTGTTAATTGAAAAACAGTGGCCAGCAGTTACTTCAAGCCTTGGATGTATTGTACTGCTGCAGAATTCACCAATTAGTTAAAAAGCTGTTCAGCACCCAAGAATTGGCAGTGCACCCAACTTTTGGTGCAAAGTAAATGACTGCCTGTTCAATGCTGCCATCTTGCATTATGCCCCAAAACATCTTCACCACTGTGTTTGTTACACACTTAATGTTGGATTCCAACTTGTCTTTGTACCTTGACAAAATACTTTTGCACATGTTTCAATTATAACATTTAACGTATTAATTAGTCAGTGCTCATATTGGATTCAAAACACTGGGAATGAAATGAATAAAGAATCTACATGCTGAAATTCAGAAACTGAAAATGCTCAACTCCAATTCTCATAATCTGGAATCAAGAAGCTTTTTTTGCATTAAATTCAAATCTGTACACATAAATATTTGAACAAAGTATGAAGTCTTTCAATGTTCAATTCACATACCTTTCCCTTCTCACACAAATGTATAATAATGCATTCCTATTATACAAAAGCAATGATCCATTCATTGCACTCCAAAAGTTGAATTCCCATTTTACCGTAATCCCTATCCAAGAAAAATATAGTTGCAAATGCAATCGTGGCTTTGCGCAGATTTAATATTGGAACTCATAAAAATGTCTTGGTTTCTTATTGGGATTTTATTCCTACAAAAGCTGCTTTGTAAAGTACTGTTCACTTATGTTTTATATCAGCTTATCTCTAGCCCCTGAAGTTTCGTTTATGAAGGATATGGGCCAAAAGTTTGCACATGTTAAAACACTGAATCATTCCGGCCTACAGTCAATGTAATTAACTTGGAACTGTGATTACATAATTCATTTTACCTCAGAAGCTTGCCTATGAATTACAAACTGAATCATAATAATTGACATTTTGTAACTTGAGGAAGAAATTATTGGTTATTTAAATATTAAAAAGGTCAAGAAGCATCTACTTAAAATAACAATGTGTAATTTCTCAGTGCAGTTTTCCTTTCCTCTTTCATCCCTTAATTCCTTCCATAAATGTGTTTATATATTAATTGTTATCTTGGATGTTCTGATCGTCATATTGAACAGCTGAGAAAAATGGAGAAAATCTTTACCGGCCTACCCATCTTGCCCCTCTTCCCTGCTTCTCCGGGTATGCCCTGCAAGAGTAAGAAATAAAAATCAGACTTCGCAATGTATGATTTAGCCATCTAAATGCTGAAGCTTAAAAATGTAAAAATTTGCTTTGGCTTGACTACACATGGTTATCAACAGACAAGACCTTAGGTTTCTTCATGGGCAGATATGGTGCCTCTGCATGGCATCACAGGCAGAGTGCGCTATATATACACTGATACCAGACTCTTCATAAACCATCACTTTCAGTTCTCATCACCAACATCCTAATGAAAATCTGTAACTCATTTAAAACATTTCTTAAAACATTTGGCAAAATATGTTTAATCAAATTCATTGGAATAGTCATTATCTGCATTAGCTGTGACACAGAGTGTAATACATGAGTGAAAATTTAAATAAACTAGAAATCTAAAACAAAGCAGAAATTGTTGGAAATACTCAACAAATCAGGACACACCAGAACCCAACACAAAATCAATGTTTCAGGTCAGTTCTGACAAAAGGGTTACTGACCTGCATTTTCTGTTTTTGTTTTTGAGTTCAATGAATCTTTCTTTTCATTAGTTTACCCTATTACACCTTTAGGGAACACCTAGATCCAGATATTAACCAATTAACATTAAGATTTACACTTTTTGCTCCTTCAACAAACATTCCAGCACTTACAGTCTAAATAAGTGTCATGACAATGGTAATGGATGAAGTAACAATTTAAATCATATGCCAAAAAAATATAATGCTGTGAACTACAGAGACAAATGCCTAGTTTTCCTTAGTTTTCACTAAACTCCTTCAATATGAATATAACAGTCTCCAGATGGCCTCATTCAACTCCATGAGAACAATAAAATTTAACACAATACCCTGGCTGCAGCAAACTCAGGACTTCGGTGTTGCTGGATTGGAAGATCTTCCCAGTGCGTCCGAAGCGATGCAACAATCATCACCTGGTCAGCCAGAAGCTGAACCATCGGGATTTCCAATCTGATATCAATTTATCATAGTTTAACTGCAATGTTTACACAATGACCTTGGAAACAACCCAGAGTGTGTCAGTCTAGCTGAAGCCCCAAGTACATTAATCTGAAAATTCCTATGAGATGATTTCACAGACATGTACATATGTACACTACAGCCTTTTGAAGCAACCTAATTCAGAACCTTGCTTCATTTTGCGCACTGGTTGCAACTTCTATTCTATAAGTGCATGAATTTGCTTCCTAAGGTGGCAAGTGTGATCCATTCTCAACTTAGGTGACTGATAAAACTTTATTTAGTATGGAGCAAAGGATGTTCCAAAGATTGGTGAGTAATAATGTGACTGTCTGATTACAGGTACAAGGAAATCTGCCCCAGTTCTCCCAAATGTTGAACAACAATGCAACTTTTGTTAAAGTTATCAAGAGAGCTGGTCTTCAAATAAATGCTAAAATAAGATGAGGGCACAAAAGTTTGATCCTCTGCATACCGTATGTTCATTGGGTTTCATTACAACATTGACGATATCCTAGAAGACCAAAGAAGGCGGATGATAACAATGTTCCATCAAGGGAGGACCACTATGCTCAGGAACGAGAGGGAAAGGCAAAATGATTGCTGGATTTCAAAGGATAGAAGTTGGGGTTAGATACCTGGTGAAGAGAGATTCGAGACACAGGAAACCAAAGTGATAAATGGAAAGGGGTTAAATGTGAGGTCAGTAGAAGGGCTCTTGCACTCTCTGGTTGTATAGTGATGAGTTACTTCTGTTGGACCCCTTACATGAAAAGCAAGTCATGGAATGCTTGGGATCGAAATAGAAAATGCTAGACGCACTCAGAAGGCCAGGCAACATCTATGGATGAAGACATAATTTAACTGTTTAGTTGATATCAGCTGAGTACAGTAATATTCCAATAATCTGCTGTCTGAGCTTTTTGAAAAGCAGGTGGTTCAGCATCAGGTTCACTGTGTGCTGATTACTAACTCTTCTTAGCCCTTCAGGGCCCTGGTTCTTGCACTTCCTTTAACATATTAGGACCTCGCTTCATACACACGCTCATTGACACACTGGAACCCCAGTTGCTGCACTCCACTTAAGAGTAGAGCTCCAGTTCCTGCTTTCCCTTCAAAGCACTGGGGCCCTGATTCTCGTATTTCTTTTAAAAGTTTGGAACCCCAGTTTCTACCTGCCCTTTAACACACTGGAGCACATTATCTGTGTTCTCTTTTAAACTTACTAGGTTCATTGAAACATTTATTACACAACTGTGTAACATCCAAAAACAGCAATTTAAAAGTCTATCGGGGTATTAATTAGAACTCAAAGTTCAAAGTTCAAAATACATTTATTATCAAAGTATAAACTCTGAACTACATCCAATAGTGGAATCAACCTGTCAGTCTGACACCACCAAAATCCTGCCTGTGCCAAAACATTTTACTGGTATTTCTGCCAATTTCTGCTTTTATTATAGATTTCCAGCATCTGCAGCTTTTACATGGGGGGATTATTAGATAAATTGCTTTTTAACAATACCACAGTATTTTTTGGACATGGGAGGGTTAACAGTGTTGGTTTATCAATCGTAAGGACACACTGGGCAAATGTACTTTATATTCACTTTTTCACCATCTTCGCTTACACTGGGTTTTACCTTTAATATCTGCACACTAACTTGCATCATTCTAATCAACAAATACCCTTGTACTTTCTCAACTACACTGGCTTTGGACTAAGCAATACCTCAACTTTTAAATACATATCCCTGCGATCAAAGGAAAATGTTTAAAATACATTTATTATCAAAGTATGTATACTATGTACAATCTGGAGATTTATCTCTTTACAGGCAGCCACATAAAAAAATACCATTAAGAAAGAAAACAATCAAACACCCAATGAGCCAAAGAATAAATCACACAAACAATAAAATGTAAGTAATTAACATTCAGAATTAAAGTTCGCAGCCATAAATCTAGTCATCAAGTGCCTGCATGGCATCGTTCATGATTTCCTCAATAATCTCCAACTCAATGGTCTTCGGAGATACTCGTCCTGCTCCAATTCTGGTATATTGCTGTCTTTAATTGCTCTGCTTTTGCTGTCCAGATGTATTCAATACCATGGATCTCAGTTCTGGAATCTTTTCGACATTCAAAGAATCTTTGCTTTTGCATCTCTCTGCCTTCCTTTAACCTGCTTAAACCGCTCCCCGCCCCCCCCCCATTTCAGTACCTGTTTAAAATCTCTTCATCCATCAAGATTTTAATTTTCTACCCTAGCATCTCCTTCTCTAGTTCAGTATCAGTTTGTGTTACGTTACACTCTTGAGAGTCGATGCTTTGCTACTTAGAAATGAGTTAATGATATTGCAACACCACTGTCGGAGTCATTTGGCAAATGACAGTGAAGAACGCCAGGCTCACTGAGTAAGGATAGCTGTGGTGGCACAGGGAGAGAGATATCCCTATTAACTGGAAAGCAAGAGAAACATACCTAACATCCAATTCTAGATTTGACCTTAACCAGACAGTTGGCAACTACCACTGTAGGATTTTCTTTTGTAAAATGATCCGAGCCTCTGCGGTTGAGCCAAAAGCTACAGGTGATGATGGAAGTTAAATGTAGCCTTTCAAAGAAATAAATCATTCAATTAAACTCCTCAAATACTATCTGATCCTGCTGCATCCTACTCAGCAAGGTCAAGGAGCTGTTTATTGAGTTCAGGAGGGGGAAAATGGAGATCCATGAGCCAGTCTTCATCAGGGCAATCAGAGGTGGAGGGAGCAACATTAAATTCCTCAGTGTTATCATTTCAGACCTGTCCTGGACCCAACGTGTAAGTGTGATTACAAAGAAAGCACGGCACTATTTCCACTTCCTTAGGAGTTTGCAATGATTCAGCATGACATCTAAAACTTAGACAAACTTCTTTAGATGTGTGATGGAGTGTATACTGACTGGAAGCATCACAGCCTGGTATGGAAACACCAATGCCCTTGAACGGTGACATATACGTACATTGATAAGAAGTTTATGTTGAACTTTGAACTTGGTGGAAATACTTACCTTACACTAAGTAATAGGGAGCAAGATACAGGTCATATAACATGGTGAAAATCAAACAAGGAAGAAAATAGGATTGACAGTTGTGCTGTGCATAGGTAATCACACTAATAAAGCAGCAACAAATTGTGAATTAATTTCACAAAGTTCTAAGATAAATAGACCTTAACATAAATGCAATGGGGAGGGAGAGAGAGAGAGGAGCAGTGGGAAGGGAGAGAGAGGGGAAGAGGGAGAGAGGTGGAGGGGAGAAGTGGAGGGGAAAGGTGGAGGGGAGAGAGGTGGAGAGGCAGAGAGAGAGACAGGGAGGGAGGGGAAGGGAGAGAGAGAAAGAGTGAGGGGAGAGGGGAGGGAGGGGGAAGGGGAAGGTGGGGGAAGGGTGAGGGGTAAGGGGAAGAGAGGTGAGGGGAAGAAGGAAGAGGAGAAGGAGGGGAAGGGGATGGAGAGAGAATGAAAGACTTACTTGCTTTCCATTTGCACCCGAAGGCCCCATTAACCCTGGTGGGCCTATGAAGCCCTGTAGAAAGAGGAGAGAAGCGCCATCAGTGGATCTTGTAGTAACTCAGAGATGTCAGTGAATTATCTCGTTCCAGCGATGCAGCAGAGTGATGTAGGTGATGAACAAAGCCTTGAGGCAAGTGTATATGCCCATGGACTGCATGGTGCTGGCTTCCACGATGTAGTCCAAGGGCACATACCCTCACACCAGGGATCAAGCTGTCTGATGCACACTGCTTCTAGAAACAAAAATATGAAAAGCCTACCTTGTGATCCATACTAAAGGGAGCAAAAACTTAATTAAACTATAACCATAACATTTCATTCTTGACGTTTACCATCTCAGTTTGCTGAAAAGATACATTAAAGTACAAACGTTTGTACAAAGGAACATGGAATACAACTACAAGAGCAGTGACATTGATTTCTCCATCCAGAGCATCTATGGAAATGTTTAAACAGTCGATGTTTCGGGCCGAGACCCTTCATCGGGATTCGAAAAGAAGTAGGAAGAAGATGATAAGGGGAGGGAGAGAATGTGATAGGTGAAGCCAGGTGGGTGGGGGCGGGGGGTAAAGTAAGAAGCTGGGAAGGTGATAATTGGGGAAAGGAAAGTAGCCTTTTCGGTGTTGATCATGATTCCTACCTATGCTAATCTGTATTTGGCCTGCAACCCTCCACTCCTGTGCTATCCAATACCTTTATCTGTCCTTAGTACCTACACTGGCAGTTTGTAACAGATAACCACCACCCTCTGCCAAAAATCTTACCCTTCAGATTTCCTTAAATTTCTCCCCTTTCACCTTAAATCTGTGCCTCTTGTTCTAGACTTCCTCGTCTGAGGAAATAGACAATATATCCTAAAACAAGAGAAAATCTGCAGGTGCAGGAAATCCAACACACAAAATGTTCGAGGAACTCAGCAGGCCTAGGGAAAAGTCGTTGTTTCGGGCTGAGACTTTCATCAGGACTGGAAAAAAGATGAGGAGTAGACTTAAAAGGTAAGGAGAGGGGAGGGAGAAACACAAGGTGAGAGGTGAAACCGGGAGGGGGAGGAGTGAAGTACAGAACTGGGAAGTTGATTGGTGAAAGAGATACAGGGCTGGAGAAGGGGGAGTCTGATAGGAGAGTACAGAAGGCCATGGAAGAAAGAAAAGGGGGGAGGAGCACCAGAGGGAGTTGACAGGCAGGCAAGAAGATAGGTGAGAGAGGGAGAAGGGGACGGGGAATGGTGAGGGGGAGCCCATTACTGGAAGTTTGATAAATCAACATTCATGCCATCAGGTTGGAGGCTACCCAGACAGAATATAGGGTGTTGTTCCTCCAGTCTAAGTATGGCTTTATCCCAACGGTGGAGGAGGCCATGGATAGGCATATCGGAATGGGAATGGGAAGTGGAATTAAAATGTGTAGCCACTGGGAGATCCCGCTTTTTCTGTACTATCTATGCCCTCAAAGTTAAAACCCTCCATAACGTCACACCTCAGTGTCCTACGTTCTAGTAAAAATATCCCACATGTCTTTATGACTGAAGACAAGCATTTCAGGCAACATATTGGTGAGACTCTTCTGCATACTCTTTTTAGTTACTATGCCCTTCCTATAGAGTGGCAACCAGAACTGTACGCAATACTCCAAACGCAGTCTAACCAATGCTTTGTACAGCTGCAACACGACATCCCAACTTTTATACTCAATGCATTGGCCCTTTAAGGAAAACATACCAAATGCCTTCTTCCCTCCTCTCTCCACCTGCATTGCTACTTTCTGCAAACTATAGACATAAACTGCAAAGTTCCTGAGATCCAGGCCATTTTTTCGATCAGGTTTGACTTTCTTCTGGCACCATTTTCTCTGGCCACCATGATACCTTCTTGCTCCTGCTGGTTTTTGGCATCACTCAACATGCAGATGTAGTTCTCCCGCACCAGGATCTCAAGACTGGCATCAATGAAAGAGTAGCCTGTTCCCATGATGTCTTCCAGCGTTGTGTACGTAGCCTGTTCCCATGATGTTAGCGCTCCCCAATTGCATAATAACTTTCAATCGTGGAAGTATTCTATCAGGTTAATTTCAGCAGATGGGCAGGAATGCTTAGAATTACCTTTACTCAGAAAGATGTGAAAATGATAAGATGTGGAAAATGATAATGTTAAAGATGTGGAAAATTATAATGTTAAAGGATATAAATTGCACTCTGACTATACTCAAACAAAGTGGCAGAGATAATCCCTGCACAGTGCAATTTCAACACATTTACAAAGAAACATAGACATAGAAACATAGAAAACCTACAGCGCAATACAGGCCCTTCGGCCCACAAAACTGTGCTGAACATGTCCTTACCTTAGAAATTACCTAGGGTTACCCATAGCCCTCTATTTTTCTGAGCTCCATGTACCTGTGTTTCTATGTTTCTAAAGACATAAATTCATTACATGTAATGAATTTCTAAGCCTGAGGCTTTGTACTAGGTATAAGGGAAAGCAATGCAAAGACATGAGACTGAAAAGGATTACCATTTGCATGGATGACAAACACATGAAGAGTGATTAAAATAAATAGGTTTCCAAGACATAATTTCTATGTCATTCTTTGTAATTGTATCTGTTAACATTAGTCTGTTCATCCCTGCATTCACAAACATTCTAACAATTCTCTAAGCACTTAGGTCACCATGCAGTATGCCAATAAGTAGTCAGCTCAACAAAGTATTGCATTCAACTAATCCCAACTAGCATTTCCTTGCACATTCATCTCAATACACTAACAATAACATTCGATCAACATTCTTTCCCAGCTGCCACTTCTCAAAGTTCAAATCAAACAGTCTCTAATAGGACTTTGTTTTAGGTGTGGAAATATATGACCAGGCTCTAACGTCAACAGTTCACTTTGCAAGTTGCCAGGAACACGTCACAAACGATCATTTTGAAGTTCAGAATATATTCGTGTGTTTGTGAAAAACAAAAAAGATATTTTTTAAATGACACACATAACAAAGTTAAATGAATCACCCTGATTCTGACCTACCACCCTGCTAAAAACTGTAAAGAAATGAAATGCAGACACAACTTTCTAATTTGGTTTCGTGGATTTTGTTACTTCACTAAGTGTCAAAATTTAACTGGAATAGAATTGTCACATTTATATAATGAATCCTGTTCTGTATTATTACATGTATATTGAGAAAGTAAAAATTGCATGGTTGGAACAGATCACTGCGATTTATAAAGCTGGCCTGGAGTTTAATGAATACCATAAATGTTTTCGTTATCTTGATTTACTAGAGTGAGATTCAGTCGAACAAAGTGAAGCTCCAACCATATGAGCTAACCAATCAGGGGATTAGTCATTTTTTAAAGCATTGGTCTCTATACAAGAACTCTTTATGCTCTGACACAAAAACTGAAAGTCATTGGTCAATGTTACACATCAGGCCAACATTTGTTATTATTTAGAATCCCTCTTTCCAGGATTTTTCTGTCTTGCTCTTCATAGATTCACTGCAGCAGCTGTGCAATGGATCCCCCTGAATTTATCTGTCGGTCTCATCAGCCAAGTACAGTCTGTGGTTCAGGTCAGCTCAGACTTTTCGGTATGTGTATGATCAAGTGTAACTGACTGAGAGGAGCTGGAGGACACATGCTAGCTCTCCACCTCACTGAGTACAGTAGAGGATAAGTGGTGTTACTGAGTATTGGCAAGAATAGGAAACATTACCTATGTCAATGTCTGAGGAAAGACAAATAGTTTATACTTTATTTTTAAAATATTGTAAATTAACTTTTAAAATTATTTCAGCCTATTGAACAGTTTTTGAAAGTCACTGTCTCATAGAATCCTCAATATCTACTTCCTCGCACCAAGCTCCGGACCATGTCAATCAAGCAGATTGCATTAAGAACAACCATGGTTTCTCCTTTACATTTATCTTCCGCCTCACTGGCAGAGCAGATTATCCTTCACAAGCTCCACCAGCTCTAAATCCCATTTCTAAACACAGTCACCTCTCTTCCCTTTTCAGCACTTTGAAGAGACATTCCATTTGTGACTCCCTTATCTACTCTTCTGTCCCTATTAATCCTTTAATGTCTCATGGTAGATTCCCATGTAACATAGGAGATATCTCACCTGCCTTTTCACCTTTTCCCTTCTCTCATCCAGGGAGCAACCAGTCTTTCCATACAAAGCCATGGTTCATTTTACTTCTTCAATGTAGTGCACTGCACTTGACATTCACAAAGTGGTCTCTTCGATATGGGGGAAGCCAATTTCAGACTGGGTAATGTCTTTACACAGCTTCTGCATTCAGTTCACAGGAGCAAACCCTGGGCTTCTGGTTGCCTGTCACTTTAGTTTTTTATAATAAAAAGATTTAATCCAACTCCCGCGCTGGCCTTGCTGCCTGTGCTCCCTTGCTCCGTTGTAAGGAGACACTATGGAAGCTTGAATTACAACGCCTGACATCAACATCAAATTCTCCAACTTTAGCAAGCCATTTCCTGTTTTCATCATGATTGGCCATTTCTTCTGTAAGTCTCATTATTCCTTTCTCCATTAATAAAGGCTAATCTGCTGGAAAGTTCCACGGCCTTGTGATGATTGAAACATAACAATCAGCCTTTAACTGATCTCACCCTTTCACAGATATTCTCATAGTCCTATCCATCTCTCCTATGAACTTCTCTGCAACATAACATTTCCTTTATTTAATATCTCTTTCCAACTTCAGCAATTCATTTCCAACCTGAACTATGTTTCTCTTTCCATAGATGCTGTCCGATATTAGATTTCTGTTTTTTCTTTACATCTCCAGCAATCGCAATTTTCTGGTATTTCATTTTAATATTCAGGACACTTAAAACAGTTCCAAATGATTTTGTCAATAGCGAGTCAATAAATGTCTTCAGGAAATTCTGTGGGAAAGGCCTCAGGAACCTAAGATCCTGGAGACTCTTCTGCCTTGAAGTTTACCTCTCAGATAAAGGGAGTCCATTCAGCAGCCCTCCATATCCCTAACAATATTTTGTAGGTATGTGGATATAATTGCAGTCAAGATTGTGTCAGCGTACCACACTCCCTTGGTTGACATCTTCCATGTAGCACACGGAAATGTCTTTTTACTTCTTTTACATCTGTTTTTCACCTTAAACGTGTTTCTGGGACTGTTGGAGCCTGCGGTTTACAGTTTGGAGATGGTTTGAGTAACCCATTGATCCAGCTTTTTGTTGTCTCCGAGAAGATTCTGGGAAGTGAGCACGTGCTTGAGTGGCCTCAGAGTGAAGAAACTTCAAGGCGGGATGCAAGCTGATGTTTCACTCCATTTCACTGGTTAAAGCAGCCATTAATCATCGATTAGAGCGTGAAGAAGTCTGAGTCATCGAGGCGAATGCAGATGGTGAGTTAAGAGTTCAGTGCCAACTGCCTTACTTTTGATTGCTGCCGGAGAAAGAGCCTGTGATTGGCCTATCGCTGTGTGGCTTGCTGTGGCAGGCAGGGAGGCCTCATGTGGTGTCCCTCTCTTTTGATGAATGTCAGTGATATTGTGGGATGGTATTGTGGTTCTGCGTTATGGATTGGTCTGTCGTGTTTACAGTTTTTATATTCTGTGTTTTTAATCGCCCGTTCCTCTTCCATTTTGTTGTGTGGCGGTGGGGAGGGTGTTTGTGGGTTGATGTTCTGTTAGCTTTATTTGCGTGGTGGAGGGGTTATTTTTTTGGGGGGGGGTTGGCGTTCCTGTTCCATTTTGTGCGGGGGGGTTGGGAGTTGATGATTGGGATACCATTCTTTTTTATGCAGGTAGGGGGTGGTTTGATGTTTCTCTCTAAATGACTTGTATATTTTTTCTTTGCTTCATGGCTATCTGGAGAAGACAAATTTCAGAGCTGTATATGGATACATACTTTGATAATTAATGAACCTTTGAACAATGGGCAATAAATTCAGGCAGTGATGATCTGTGATGATCCAGCAATTTATAGAAGATTGCTGTTAACAGGAGATGACCAGGAAGGAACCAAACTTACACAACAGGAATATATTCATTACAATATAGTTATCACATAGAAAGTTCAGGAACTGTAGACATGGAAATTAACTAGTCAAATATTAGATCTAGAGCAATTATTGTTTCCATATTCCTTAATTTTAAATTGTTTTCTTATAGAGTGGGATGCCTGGCAACATTTACAATGAGGGCAAATACCGTAGATTTAAATTACTCGCATTGGAGAACAGGATGCATTAGTTACCAACAGCAATGGCAAGATAAACACATATTAGTAAGCTTCTTCTGAGACCTAGCCTATCAATTTAGGGGTGAGAACTGGGTAATATTTTCAAAACAAAATTTCTAATCCTATGTGCAGTTTAATACTAAGAGTATT
Source organism: Hemitrygon akajei (assembly GCF_048418815.1). Classification (NCBI taxonomy): domain Eukaryota; kingdom Metazoa; phylum Chordata; class Chondrichthyes; order Myliobatiformes; family Dasyatidae; genus Hemitrygon; species Hemitrygon akajei. The sequence goes on from NC_133130.1 coordinate 185,764,153, forward strand.
ATGCTGATCTAGACTTTAACCATAGAAAATGTAACCATAGGCCCAAATTTGATGGTTTTGCCAGCAGTTCGACTGAGAACTGCTGGCATTCATCCTCATAAGTGCCAGCAATTTATTGGCTGAGCTCTTGTGGTGATTTCTTGCCTGTGATCTGATGCTGGACTCTGCACGAACTTTCAGCAATGAAGTGGGTGTTTGCTGGAATTCCTTAGGATCTCTGCTGGGGAAATCTATTTCAAGATGCTGTAATGGAGTCAATCTGAGACAGGATCTGTGAACGTACTTGCTTCAATGCAGATCTTACAAAAGCGGGGAAGTTGGGAGAGTTACATTCCTACAATTGTCTTTGCAGTTGTTAATTACTGAAGAGTGATTACATTTGTTATTTTGTGAAATTTCTGACAAATATTTTAGTTTTAATCAACTTAAACACTTTCAAATGTCAGCAAAATTCTGGTCCTCCCTAGTATCCTGGCTACAAGTGTGAGGCCTTGGCAATGCCTAGGGACTGGCTGCTTGGTTTAAGACTATCTTGACAAGCATGACTTCCTAAATGCAAACTAATTGCATGATATCAAATTGGTTCACTAGCAAGTGCTATCGAGTAGGAATATGTAAAGGTGCCCTTTTATTAGTGGATTACAAAGCAAAAAAAAACACACATGGATGGACATAGACAATTTGGGTCAAGACCCTTCATCTTTACTGGTGGATTACAAATCTTGTTCAATCTTCTCACTTCAAATTGAAAACATAACTGATGCACCAGAGTCCAGTCTTTGGGGCTGTAATGCAGAGAAAAAAACACAAGCAACAACATCCCATCAAAAGATTTTAATGTTGCAACACAGTGTCAGGAATATTGTTCAAAAATAATTTCCTTTTGCTCCTTCTGTCATGCTTAAGCAATATCCTTGATAATTCAGTTTATTTCCCTGGAGGGGAGATATTTCACTGAATCTATTCTTTGATTGTCCTGATGTATCAGCAGATTGTATCTATGCTGGTTTAAGGCAGGGGTTCCCAACCTGGGGTCCAGGGACCCCTAGGTTAATGATAAATGGGTTAATGGCATAAATGTTGGGAACCCCTGCTTTAAGGATACCTGCCCTTTGACAAGGGAACGCAATAAAGGTTTTCTTGACTTTCACTGCCTGAAACTAGCCAAGTAGCAGCTTAGGAAAAGAAACCATAGAACTTATGTCCTGAGCTGATATAAATATGAATTGCCCAGGGTTTCTCAGAATTGCTTTAAAATGTAAAGATTCTTTAGGTCATTACATAATAGTGGATGGGCATTTGCTGTAAAAGTTTCCTATAAAGTAACTCATATGAGTTGGGGAAAGAGCACTGAATGATTGAACTCATATGCCACATTATTGATATCCATAAAAATTCTAGAACATCGTGCTCACATCCTTTAAAGAACTGCATTTCTCAAAAACCATTTAGCTTTCTGACGAGAAATGTCAGATTCAATGTAGGCATCCACATTATGGAATAAACAATACAGTAATAACCAATATGGTGAAAGATGAACCAACAGACAAAATGCTGGCGGAACTCAGCAGGCAAGGCAGCATCGATGGAAAAGAGTACAGTTGACAATTCGGGTCTTTGGCAGGTTTTGGCCTGAAACGTTGACTTTATTTTTTTCCACAGATGCTGCCTGACCTGCTGAGTTCCTCCAGCATTATGTGTGTGTTGCTTGGAGTTCCAGAATCTGCAGATTTTTCTCTTGATGGCGAGAGATGAAACGAGTGGTTGTCAATAGAAAACATGTATGTATCATGCTGTGTAGAGGTGGCAAAAAAATAGAATGGATGGAACAAAAGAAAACACAAGGAAGACAATGAAATTGTAGATTGCCTATTCAGATGAAAGTAGATGATCACAACTTGCCTGCTAGACCACAAAGCATCAGGAAGCTTCTCGGAAGAAGAGGCGTAATGAATTTTTGTTGCAAATGTGCACACTTCCCACACCAATTACTCCATCCACATTGTTACTCAACAGGAACAAGAATATATATATATATATATATATATATAATTAGTATAAACAAAGCTGTCGATGAAAAATCAACCCTATTTCTTTCCCCTTCAGAGAAATTGAGAACTTGCAAAGTTTTCTTCTATTGGTGGTGGATAAAGTTGAAACTTCATCACAGAATCACAGAACCAGTGCAGAGGACAGAGACGAGCTACAAAGTAGGTACAGTTGTCAAATATTGTCCATAAGGATAGAGAGGTGTGCAAACAATAGACAATAGGTGCAGAAGTAGACCATTCGGCCCTTCGAGCCTGCACCGCCATTCTGAGATCATGGCTGATCATCTACTATCAATACCCGGTTCCTGCCTTGTCCCCATATCCCTTGATTCCCCTATCCATAAGATACCTATCTAGCTCCTTCTTGAAAGCATCCAGAGAATTGGCCTCCACTGTCTTCCGAGGCAGTGCATTCCACACCCCCACAACTCTCTGGGAGAAGAAGTTTTTCCTTAACTCTGTCCTAAATGACCTACCCCTTATTCTCAAACCATGCCCTCTGGTACTGGACTCTCCCAGCATCTGGAACATATTTCCTGCCTCTATCTTGTCCAATCCCTTAATAATCTTATATGTTGCAATCAGATCCCCTCTCAATCTCCTTAACTCCAGCGTGTACAAGCCCAGTCTCTCTAACCTCTCTGCGTAAGACAGTCCAGACATCCCAGGAATTAACCTTGTGAATCTACGCTGCACTTCCTCTACAGCCAGGATATCCTTCCTTAACCCTGGAGACCAAAACTGTACACAATACTCCAGGTGTGGTCTCACCAGGGCCCTGTACAAATGCAAAAGGATTTCCTTGCTCTTGTACTCAATTCCATTTGTAATAAAGGCCAACATTCCATTAGCCTTCTTCACTGCCTGCTGCACTTGCTCACTCACCTTCAGTGACTGATGAACAAGGACTCCTAGATCTCTTTGTATTTCTCCCTTACCTAACTCTACACCGTTCAGATAATAATCTGCCTTCCTGTTCTTACTCCCAAAGCGGATAACCTCACACTTATTCACATTAAACGTCATCTGCCAAGTATCTGCCCACTCACTCAGCCTATCCAAGTCACCCTGAATTCTCCTAACATCCTCATCATATGTCACACTGCCACCCAGCTTAGTATCATCAACAAACTTGCTGATGTTATTCTCAATGCCTTCATCTAAATCGTTGATGTAAATCGTAAACAGCTGCGAGCCCTGTGGCACCCCACTAGTCACCACCTGCCATTCCGAGAAACACCCATTCACCGTTACCCTTTGCCATGTTAACATGGTTAACATCAAAATGTAAACATGGAAGAGTGTTTTTTGTGACACTTTTGTCTCTCCAGTGGGGAGGGGGGGTGACCATACAAACCAACAGCAAACCAGGCAATTGGCAAAACACTGGAATGGGATCTAGTCGAGGTTTCTTTTTCGAATTAGAAAATATAGAATCTGGAAGATGCTGCAGACTTTACTTCCTGGACAGAAGCCAGTCATTTGTTAAAAAGGACATGAAAATGTGTAGATGAGCTGTAGCATCTCATTGGTGGGTCATAAGAAATTGAAGATGATATGGAAAGAGATAACGTGTTGACTGTTGTGATGCTGAAAACTGAATTTAACTATTTAGATGGCAGAGCACGTGAAAGTGAACGTGGTTAAGTTTAGTGGCCAGAAAAGCCCATTGCAAGTTCACAAGCAGTGAGCTATCAGTTTTGCCAGTTGTTCCGCAGAGAAACACAAACTCAATGCATGGACCAGCCTGCCCACAAACTCCATTCATATATTCTGTAATGAAGAAGTCAGGAGCAAACTGGAGGTCAGATGCCAGAATTACAACCATACTGAGATAAGCAACCAGATGCACCTCTAATTCAGCCATTCGGATTAATGCCAGGGACGGTGTATTAGAGCACTTTGCATTTAAACAGCATCGCCTGACTTGTGTTAAATGATATGCAGCTTGTCTTTGATCTTATTTTATGTAATCTCAATTTTGTTAAATAACTTATCTCTCCTGTTTAAAGAAAATGTACTTACAATAATTATTATTTAAGCTTACTGAAATACATATGAATAGTTTTTATATGTGTCTGATCATTAGCATGAAAAAGGACTGAAGCCAGCAGTGAGCCAAAACAAGTCCAATCCAACTTTGAGTGCATCTTTCCAGAACCTGTTCTGAATATCAAAGAAACACGATGCTATATCTGGGAAATTCAGTTATGCAATTTGTTACAAAATTACTGGGCATGGTGATGGTATGCTAGCCTTTGTTGAAGTTTACTAACACTGTACTTTGCCACTGCTGTAATCCAGGTATCTTGTTGGCATTAAATCATTCAGCATTGAACAGGGTACTACCAATTTCTTGAAATGCTTCAATAGCATGGCTACACTCTTCAAAAATCCAGTGAATTAACTGCAGAGGTATCAAAAAGACTTGATGAAGAAACCAGTTATATTTAAAATGCAATCACTTTATGTCAATACGCAAACAGACATTGATGGCAGCAGTCATAACCAAGTTGCCTAGTAAGTTTTGCAGCACACATCATATTGGAAACTCTTGTTGAAAACTCTTGAATCTGCATTATTAGGCAAACTTGACAATGGCTGAATACAGTTTGTGGTTGCAACTTTTTCACCTTGAGAAAATCAAATTGAAGCATCAGGAATGTAATGTATGTAAATCCGTGGAATTAAGAAGGTTAAGAGCAAAACATTCTCATGGTATGTAACATTCTTAATGCAATATCAAATCATCTTAGATGTATCATCCCTGTGAAGTGCAGAAACACGAGGCAATACATTCTGGGATCTGAAGCAAAAAACATGCTGCTGAAGGAACTCAGCTGGTCGGGCGGCGTCTGTGGAGGAAAACGGATAGTAACGTTTCAGGTTGAGACCCACACCTGATCAGAGTTTGCACAGGTAACTTCGAAGATCCTACCTGACCCACTGAATTCCTCCAGCTTTTTGTTTTCTTTTTGCTGTGAATCCCAGTGAAAGTTTCCCATTTAAACAACTTCGAAGCAGAAGCCTCAATGTTGGGACAAAGGGGAAAGTTTACTAACCTAATTATATTTGAAGATTGCCTCTAGAAGTATTGTTTCCAATTGAACACTCCCAGGTTATGTAAAATAGCAGATTTTTAAGAAAACTGCTGGACTTAATGCTACACTTTAATTAACATTTTAATAAATGTTAATCAAAGTGTAGCATTAAGTGTATTTACTTATACAATGGGCCAAAAGAGTTACTAATCAGTACCAAAAATCCAAATTGATGTTATTTAGGCTCCAATTTTTAATAGATTGGTAATCTCAGTTCATAACAAACATATCCCAAACAGAGTAAAGAACATCTTTCAAGTTAGTAAGTGTTTCTAATTCAATTTGAATTAATATTTCTTTTAAAGATAATCAAATTGTCTTTGGAACAGTATTATCCAGTAAACACAACAAACCTAGTTAATCAATAAAACATTTTTAGCACTCATTCGCAAGACCGTGGAAAACCGATAGAAAGATTCCCACATAGTACTTACCCTTATTCCTTTTGGCCCACGTTTCCCTATTGGCCCTGGTAAACCCTGCAAAAGAAAAACATGTTCAAAAAAAATTACAGGAACAACAGGCTCAATTTTAACTTGTGATTATATCTGTGCGTAAGGAGGTGCAGCTGGCAGAGAGACAGGAGTAGAGGTTTGGTGACGGGTAAGCGACGGCATTCAACAACAGCAAGCAAGAATAAATTCACACGCCAAGGCCTTGAGAGAAATCCCAGCTCCCAGGCTCGAGCCCCTTCGAGTCAGTCAGAATGCTGTCACCCACGAGGCACAGAAATAAAACCTGGAACAAGCTAAATACGTCAGAGAACTTGGAGAAGGGCAATGATGGTACTGTGAAGTGCTATCAAGAAATAAATGCTAATTAAAGATGTGTAGCATAAAGTCTATCCATATCTGTACGCAATAGGGCCAAAAGAGCTGCTTAGCAGTAACAAAAATACTTTGAAATAACTCCCAATTAATTTTGTTTAATTCCATCTACTAATAATTTGGGAACTTCAGTTAATACCAAACATAGCTGAGACAAGATGAAGATATTTTCCCCCCATATCAATAGTTTTTTAAACTCATTTTGAATCAATGCTTCTTTTTAAGATCATCAAATGCTCTTCGAGGAACAGTCAAAGGACTATCAAAAACAGGTGAAAGTTCTCTTTATGTTTAGTTTAAATTTAGCCTTATAGGACCTGGATTGTATGGGTGGGCATCTCAGAGAGTCCAACAGCAGAAAAAAGGATCCTCAAATTTTCCAATTCTTGAGCTGGGAAATCTGCTCCCTTCACCCGCACAAGTGGAATCAATGGGAGTAAGTAAGCTGTCTATTGAATGGTTCCTTCAGTATTTTAGTTTTAAAATATTCTAAATAATTTACAATTTTAAAAAAAATAATAATTCTGAATGTTTTAATAAAGGCATTCAAAACATTTCAGTACAGTGATAGGATTGAAAACCAGTGAGGTGGGGCCTCACCTGTTGTTAAAGCCATTTTGGAGGCAGACTCAGCTGCTCATCCTTGCAGAGATCCTGCTCCAGTCTTTAGCCAGGGAGCGGTGAATCTGTGGAATTTATTGCCACAGGCGGATGTGGAGGCTAAGTCAATGGGTATACTTAAGGTAGGGATTGATAGATTCCTGATGAGTCAGGGCTTGAAGGGATTTGGGGAGAAGACAGGAGATTAGGGCTGAGGGTGAAATGGATCAACCATGATGAAGCAGACTCGACAGGCCAAATGGCCTAATTCTGCTCCTATATCTTATGGTCTTGTGTTGGGTTTTACCAATCGGTTAGAGGTAGCCTCCCAAAGAAAGATATTTCCTCAGGATCATGTCAAAATAAACAGCATGGCCCAAAGCAACTGATGAGCTCAAGCAACTCACTGGGTACCAGAAAATCTGACAGAATATGTAGTGTAGAATCCCACTGAATGTAATTAAGACCGAGGTGGTCAACTCCTTGAAAGAGAGTTTGATAAGTACTTTATGAGAACAGATGGAAATCGGGATTATGAAACGGCCCTCTGTGGCTGGGAATAGAATGAGTGAGAACTGTGTTATGAGGTGATCAATGCTGACAGTAAGCTTATTAGCACAAATGCTGGCCTTTTATTTGATTACATCTGAGGTATAAGATGAGTAATTTCTTCAAGCATCTACACATCTTGCTGGATATGTAATGCAAGTAGAAGGGATTGTTGGACTAACCAGGACTTATTTCATTTGAGTCTCCTTTTCGTATAATTTGAGACATGTGTAATAGGATGCTCCTACTTCTACAACAGAGCAGGGATTTCCCAGCCTTCTTTATGCCATGGGCCAATACCATTAAGTGAGGGGGTCCATTGAACCCTGAAGGCAAAAAGTTGCTTGATATTTCTGGAAGTGGCTTTCTTACCACAGCAGCACACCTGTAAACTAACTTTCACGGTTAAACTAAAACTTCTAATGGCAGTAATACCAAACAACCAAATACATAATCAATATGTTACTAAGAAAGGATTATAACAGTAAATCATGTTGCATTAACACAACTGATACCCATAGTGGGTGTGTCAGGAATGGACAGGAGGAAGAGTGTAGGAAACTGATACAGGACTTTGTGATATGGTGCAACTCAAACTACCTGCGTCTCAATATCACCAAGACCAAGGAGATGGTGGTGGACTTTAGGAGATCTAGGCCTCATATGGAGCCAGTGATCATTAATGGAGAATGTGTGGAGCAGGTTAAGACCTACAAGTATCTGGGAGTACAGTTAAACGAGAAGCTAGACTGGACTGCCAACACAGATGCCTTGTGCAGGAAGGCACAGAGTCGACTGTACTTCCTTAGAAGGTTGGCGTCATTCAATGTTTGTAGTGAAATGCTGAAGATGTTCTATAGGTCAGTTGTGGAGAGCGCCCTCTTCTTTGTGGTGGCGTGTTGGGGAGGCAGCATTAAGAAGAGGGACGCCTCACATCTTAATAAGCTGGTAAGGAAGGCGGGCTCTGTCGTGGGCAAAGTACTGGAGAGTATAACATCGGTAGCAGAGCGAAGGGCGCTGAGTAGGCTACGGTCAATTATGGAAAACCCTGAACATCCTCTACATAGCACCATCCAGAGACAGAGAAGCAGTTTCAGCGACAGGTTGCTATCGATGCAATGCTCCTCAGACAGGATGAAGAGATCAATACTCCCCAATGCCATTCGGCTTTACAATTCAACCGCCAGGAGTAAGATATGTTAAAGTGCCGGGGTTAGGACTCAATGTATTTAAGTAAACTACTTAAGAACTTTTTAAAAGCTATTATTAATGCTTTTTGAGAGGGTGATTTTAGATGCATATCATATTTTTACTGAGTTAAGTATTGTATGTAATTAGTTTTGTTACAATAAGTGTATGGGACATTGGAAAAAATGTTGAATTTCCCCATGGGGATGAATAAAGTATCTATCTATCTATCGATAAGGGAAATATCCATTGCGCTTGCCTGCAATCTACCTTTATAGAGCAATATATATTTTTATTATATTGTAACAGATAGCAAATTCCCTAATACTTTTGAAGTTACTTGTATCTAAAACAAACAGTTAATACTTCACTCTACTAGCCAGCGATAGGGTAGTGTCGAATGTGGTAAAGAATCGTCCGAAAGAACATTGATTCTAGTGCAACAGAGGGTGAATTCTGTTGATAGAAATTGAAGTAGAAATTCAGTGTATGAAAGAAAAATAATATGGTTCTTCAAGTGAAAATGCTTTTATGATTTCTCATTTCACGGAGACCTTCGGGCAAATGACTTGTGAAAATAGTGCAACATCTCTTTTGTTTTATTTTCCCTGATCACCATGTAAAGATACACAGTCAATCCAAGTGAAGTTATAATTAAATTTTACTCATGTCAACCTTCTGAATGTCTTTCAGTGCTCACTGAAAAGAAACCAAATACAGCTCAAATAACCACTTCACAGAGTACCACTATTCAGTCTGCAGGAGTGGCACACAGGTTGCTGTTGCCTGCCACTTTAATTCTCCACCCCACACCCACTCTGACCTAGTTGTTTGTATCTTTGAGCTCTGTATTTTACAGAACAGCATCTCATTTTCCATCTGGGCACACTGCAGCTTTCAGGATTCATTATCGAACTCAACAAATTCAAATAACTGCCAATTCTGCTATAAGATCTGTAATATTAATTCAACTTCTCGCTCCAAAGACACCTCTTCCTCTCCGGATTTCACCTGCATTTCATAACTTCTACGGGTCCTTTCATCCTTCTGTCCTCACTAATCAATCTACCAACCAGAAACCTCAGTGAAGAAGAGAATCACCTTGGCAATCCTGGGCCTCACTGTATCAGAGACATTTCCTTTGCTGCAGCCCCTCTCTTTCACTTGGCTTATTTTACCACTTCTGTAGAAGGGTCTGTCTCTCTTTCTGCAAAAGCTGAGTGGCCAATGGAGCATGCCCATCATTTTCTATCTTTATTTCAGAGTTCAGTATCTACACATCTTTGATTTTCTGTGTTAGCAGTCCTTGCAAAGATTTTCCAATTGTCAAAACTAATAACAAATTGTATCCATCTGTAAACAATCTGTATCCACAGATGCTGCCTGTCCCACTGAGTTCCTCTACCAGTCTCTTTTTTGCTCTAGATTCCAGGATCTACAATCTCCTTCGTCTCTCTAATATCAACATTTAAAAGGCAGTTGGATGGGTACATGGACAAGAAGTGTTTAGAGGGATATGGATGAAACACAGACAAATCCCATGCACCTTCAGTCTTCAGCCATGCCATCCAGGGGCTGCGCTAATAATTACTTGGTGACTGTATGCGCTATTGTAACTCTATGTGCTGTGTGTGATTGTATGTATTATGTTTTGTACCTTGACTCCAGAGTAACACTGTCTCGTTTAGCTGTATACATGTGTATGGTTGAAAGACAAACTTGAACTGTAGTTGATAGAACAACACATGCGACCTAAGTGAAATCCGGAGACATCGGGTGTTGTTGTTCATGCTTCTCTGTTTGCCAGTCTCCAATTTTTAAACTAATAAAGCAAATAAGCATAAAGTCCTGGGCACAGAAGCAGAACATTCCAGAGTCTGACTGAGAAAACAGAACCAGGAACTAGTTAAAATTAAAAACAGCCAACTATGCCAATGACATCTGTTCACCATCTATATTTGCTACAGCAATGCAAATTTATTGTGTCCATAAATGTGAGTTTATGAAAAATTCAAAAGCAAAATAACGATCTTCCTGCATTGTGCATAAATTCCAGATGGATGTGTAGTGACATTATCAACCACATATCAATATTTTACATTTAGTTATTTACCTATTATGAAATTTGCATTAACTCAATAGAGGTGTATAAAATGATGAGAAGCATTGATCATGCAGATAGTCAGAGGCCTTTTCCCAGGGCTGAAATGGCTAACACAAAGGGGGAAAGTTTTAAGGTGCTCAGAAGTGGGTACAGAGGAGATGTCAGGGGTAAGTTTTTCCACACAGAGAGTGGTGGGTGCATGGAATGCACTGTTGGTGACGGTGGTGAAGGCGGAGTCTTTTAAGGGACTCTTAGATAGGTACACGGAGCTTAGAAAAATAGAGGGCTATGTGGTAGGGAAATTTTAAGCAGTTCCTAGAGTAGGTTACATGGATGGCACAACATTGTGGGCCGAAGGGCCAGTAATGTGCTGTACATTTCTATGTTTTATGTTCTATGTAAACATGTAGGTAAGCTAGCCAATAATATAAAAGAGTATACTGAAATTTTTTTTTCAGGTACTATGGGTTCTGGTCAATTTGAAACAACTCTTAAAGAACAAACATTAATCAAAAATATTAACCTGGATTCACTTTGTTTATTTAGGACACTAAACCACTTAATTTGGAGAGGAGACTATGACCAAACAGTTTCTAACTAGCATCAGTCACGTGCACCTATGTGGCAGACGCTACACCATACTTACACCATACTCAGTTTTTAAATGGCATCAGTTGTGTGTGTTTTTGTTCAAAAAGCAGTGATTTTTGTCACCAATGGTTGGCAAGAAATAAGCAGTAAGAAAGACAACTTGGAATGGATTTGCTCATCACAGTTTTAGCATTCGGGATTGGAGATGTCAGAAATGGATGGAAATGAAAATGAAACTATTTCACCACTTCAATAAATTAGGGATTACGAAGAACTTGAAGGCTTTGACAATCATCTTGAAGGTTACAATGAAAATGAAGATCTGAATAATGCAATCATTGAAAGCAATGTATGAAGGCAGCTCATTATCTGCACTGGGTGTCTGTGCCGATTTTGTTCATTTGCAGTCAATCAAAAGAACACAGCAATGTATCCTGGATGAATTCCTCTGTCGATAACTATTAGGAACAAATATGCGGTTTTATAGTACAGTGGATTCCAGTTAATTGGGGTAGCTGCTTATTTGGTACAACGCTTAAAGAACACAAAACTAATTGAGAAAACAGCCGGGATTTCCTTTGCTTATTTGGGTCACTGTGCCACTTAATTGGGCCAAGAGACCATTGCCAAACAGTTTCTAACTAGTGTCAGTCGTGCGCACTTGGGTGTCTATCAGACACTACACTGTGCTTAGACTGAAAAGTTTTAAAGTAGCATCAGTTGTGTGTGTTTGTGTTCAAAAAGCAGTGACTTTTGTCAGTGATTGTCGGTGGGAAATAAGCTGTCATTCAGAACTGTTTTGCCCACTGCGGTTTCAAGTATTCAGACTTGGAAATGCCAGAAGTGGGAGAGAAAATGGAAAGATTTCACTACATCAACAAGTTAGTAACTATGAAGAATTTGAAGGCATCGACAATCATATGGAGTGTTACTTTTGGTGTCCACCAGACACTCAGCTCTTTCTTATGACTCCAAGTACCTGTTTGCATGTAACAGGGACCACATCCCAGTACTCCACTTTGACTGGTGGGCTAAACCAGGTACGGTAGCTGGTGGATCTCAAACCCTGGTAAAGGTAAAGATGCCTGTCCTAGCATGCAAAGTCAGCTCTGGCAGTCTGTATCTCAGTTGAAAGGAGATTCTGCAATGCTCCCTGGAGAGCGAAAGGCATGACGAGGCATAGAAAAAGTTATGGTCATCCTCTGCAACCAGGGAAGCTGTGACGACTACTCATACCACAGGACACAGACTTCTGAGGTAGAGCAAGCGTAACTGCACTAGCGCAGTGACTTTTCCACTTTAAAAACTATCCTGCACAGGTTTCCTGTCATCATCGGATATGGTGGACAACCACCAGTAGTACTGGTAATGTTCTAATTTGTTCTGTTGTTCATTTAAATTAATAATTTGTTATTCAGTTAAACAGTAGTTTGTCTTTTTTTTAATACTTTTTTTACCATTTCCATGAAACTTCAGCTATTTGGAGCAGCTGTTTAAATGGGCCAAAATATACTGGTCCTCATGTGCCCAAATTAACTGCAATCCACTCTATATAAAGAGTAAAAGAGAGGCGAGAGTGGGTATCAGACCATTGGAATATGACATAGGAGAGGTAGTAATGGGGGGACAAAGAAATGGTGGCTGTATTTAATAAATAATTTGCATCAGTTTTCACTGTGGAAGACACCAGCAGTATGCCAGAAATTCGAGAGCATCAGGGGGCAGAAGTGAGTGTAGTTGCTATTACTAAGGAGAAGAGGCTTGGGAATCTGTAAGGTCTGAACATAGATTTGACACATGGACCAGATGGGCAACACTCCAGGGTTCTGAAAGAGGTAGCTGAAAAGATTGTGAAGGCATTGGTAGTGATCTTTCAAGAATCACTAGATACTGGAATGGTTCTGGAGGACTGGAAAATTGCTAATGTTACTCCACTCTTTAAGAAGCGAGGGAGACAAAAGACAGGAAATTATAGGCCAGTTAGTCTGACTCTAGTAGTTGATAAGAGTTTACATTAAGGATGAGGTTTGGGAGTACTTAGAAGCACATGATAAAATAGCCTGAATTCAGCACAGTTTCTTTCAGGAGAAATCTTCCTTGACAAATCCGTTGGAATTCTTTGAGGAAATAACAAGCAGGACAGACAAAAGGGAGTCAGTGGATGTTATTTACTTGGACTTTCAAAAGGTGCTTAACCAGGTGCTGCACGTGATGCTGCTAAACAAGATGGTATTACAGGAAAGATATTAGCATGGACAGAACATTGGCTGACTGGCAGGAAGCAAAGATTGAGAATAAAGGGGACCTTTAGTGTCTGGCTGCCAGTTAATAGTGGTGTTCTACAGGGGTCAGTGTTAGGACCGTTTCATTCACATTATATGTCAATGATTTGGATGAAGGAATTGATGATTTTGTGGCCAAGTTTGTGGACTATACCAAGCTAGATGGAAGGGCAAGTAGTGTTGAGGAAGCAGGGAGTTTGCAGAAGGACTTAAACAGATCAGGAGAATGGGCAAAGAAGTGGCAGATGAAATAAAGCATAGGGAAGTGTATGGTCATGCACTTTGGTAGAAGGAAGGAAGGTGTAGACTATTATTTTCTAAACAGGGAGAAAATTCAAAAGACAGATGCAAAGATTCAAAGTCCTCATGTAGGACTTCTTAAATGTTAACTTGCAGGACAAGTCAGTTGTAAGGGAGGCAAATGCAATGTTAACATTCATTTCAAGAGAATTAGAATACAAAAGCAAAGATGTAATGCTGGGGCTTAATAAGGTATTGGTTGGACCGCACATGGAGTATTGTGAGCAGTTTCAGATTCCTTATCTAAGAAAGGTTGTGCTGGCATTGGAGAGGGTCCAGAGAAGGTTCATTAGAATTATCCTGGGAACGAAAGGGTTAATGTATGATGATCGTTTGATAGCTCTGGCCCGTACCCACTGGACTTTGGAAGAATGAGGAAGGATCTCATTGAAACCTATGGAATATTGAAAGGCGAAGTGGACACGGAGAGGATATTTTCTGTCGTGGGGATGTCTAGGATTCTGCTCCTATGTTTCATGGTCTTTATGGTTTGTAAGCATATTTGATAAGATAAAAAAAATGATATCAGAGAATCAATTGTTATCAGCCAGTTAAACTAGTATTTCATTTTTGGATTTTAAAGTGTTAATCAAAAAGCTATACGCAAAGTAGGATCAACCACCATACATTAATGTGTTCTTTTGGATGATTCAGCAGAATCTTAGTTAAACAAACTTTGCGAAATGTACATTCTCTGTATCAAACTGCACGGCACGAGAAGATTTACTGCACCTGCCTGCCAGGATAACCTTTGGCACCTCGGCTCCCATCCGGTCCACGTTCTCCCTGTTGGAAAGAGGTGGACAATGTTACCCTTACTATTACCTGATAGATCACCAAATCGTGCATCATTTTCGACTTTATTTTGTTTCCACGCTCAATATCGAGGAGTTTCAAGTAAATTTATTTTCAGCAATAATTTTTATTTCATCATGCAAGAGTAATGTTTCGACTGGAATTACAGCTTTAAACATACTCTAGCCTATGTCACTGAGAGCTATTTTCCAGATGTGTTACTGATATAGTATTCATGCATGAACACAATTAAAGCAATCCACTGCCAAGTGCAGCATGATTCAGTGTAAAAACTTGGCATTAATTTCTAGGATGTCCCTTGTTCCAAGGAATTCATGTTTCAGTTTGCCCCATGAGGAATGATTGCACAGCAAAGAACTATTCCTAATTTAACAGACTCAGATTGGTCCAAGTCATCTGGAATAATATTTTAAAAAATGATATGATCTATATTGGTCCCACTGTGGGGTTCAAGTGGGGTAATTTTGTACTACTGATAAATTGGGCATGTCCTTAGCATCTAAAAATGGCCAAAATGTACGTTCCAAATTAATTGTACCCCTACTTCTTATCCAATGTTTTTCTTGTGATCCAGAATAAATTTGGCCTGTCCTCAGCTCACTACAAAATCTGCAGTTGCTGTTACAGAAAAAAAATCAGTTTAGAATCAGCCAAGCACTAAACTAATTTCCATAGAGAGCAGCCTGGAAAATTATTATTAATTGCATTAACCCACAAATGCTTAACACATTTGGGTGACATTCTCTGTCTGCCAACTTAACTTAGGCATTGATACAGGCAACTTAATGCAGGAATTATTCTTCAGTAGACAGAAAATTGCTATATAAAGGCATTCCTCATGTTTCTTAAGATCCCCAGCAATTGTTGTTTTTTTTTTGCTTTAGTACATACTCCAAAACTTTGCAGCTTCATAGTAAAGGAAAAGATCACTAAAGAGATTGAATTCAGCTCTCTATGATTGTTGATTCAAGACAATGCAAATGGTTCCTTCACCATTAACATTCAAGGGCTGCCAACAGAAATAGTTACAAGATATTATTAGTGATGACTGACATGACCTCACAGTATCCAGATGTCTTAAATTGATACAGACATGCTGAGTATAATTTAAAAGCTTCTGTTTCAACCACTGTTGGAAGGCAACTCCAGCATTTATCAAAAGCTTCTACGGTAAGCTAGTGCAGACACAAGGACATTTTCCCCAACAAAAGAGCTGGAGAAGAGTAAGCATGTGAAGCACATCGATTCCAATCTAATTCTCAACAATAATGCATCATAAAAGTTTAAAAGTAAAATAGTTCTACATGTGTCATATGCTCAGTGGCCATGTTATTAGGTATATCTGATCGTTAATGCAAATATATAATCAACAAATTATGTGGCAGCAACTCAATGAATGTTAAGTTGTTATTCAGATCAACCATAAGAATGGGGTAGAAATCGGAGCTAAGGTACTTTGATGATAAAATGATTGTTAGTGCCAGATAGGGTGGCCTGAGTATCTCAGAAACTGATCTCCTGAGATTTTCATGCACAATAGTCTCTAGAGTTTATAAAGAACAGTGCAAACAAGAACACTAAGTGGCAGTTCTGTGGGTGAAAATGCTTTGTTTATGAGAGAGGTTAGAGGATAATGGAGAGACTGGTTCAAGCTGACAGGAAGATGACAGTAACTCAAAATACCATGCATTATAGCAATGGTGTGCGGAAGGGCATCTCTAAATGCACAACACTCTGATCATTGAAGCAGATGGGCTACAGCAGCAGAAAACCACTAACATACACCTAGTGGCCACTTTATTAGATACCTTCTAAATAGACTGAACGTATAGGAGTTGGGATGTAATGTTAAAATTGTACAAGGCATTGGTAAGGCTGAATTTGGAGTATTGTGTACAGTTCTGGTCACTGAATTATAGGAAAGATGTCAACAAAATAGAGAGAGCACAGAGAAGATTTAATAGAATGTTACCTGGGTTTCAGCACCTAAGTTACAGGAAAAGGTTGAACAAGTTAGGTCTTTATTCTTTGGAGTGTAGAAGGTTGAGGGGGGACTTGATAGAGGTATTTAAAATTATGAGGGGGATAGATAGAGTTGACATGGATAGGCTTTTTCCATTGAGAGTAGGGGAGATTCAAACAAGAGGATATGAGTTGAGAGTTAGGGGGCAAAAGTTTAAGGGTAACACGAGGGGGAATTTCTTTACTCAGAGAGTAGTAGCTGTGTGGAACGAGCTTCCAGTAGAAGTGGTAGAGACAGGTTGGGTATTGTCATTTAAAGTAAAATTGGATAGGTATATGGACAGGAAAGGAATGGAGGGGTATGGGCTGAGTGCAGGTCAGTGGGACTAGGTGAGAGTAAGCGTTCGGCACGGACTAGAAGGGCCAAGATGGACTGTTTCCATGCTGTAATTGTTATATGGTTATACTGGGAGCGTCTATTTAATTATAAAAAGAGACGAGAATTTTTTTTTTCACTTAGTGCATGTTATAGGCTTTTGCAACATGTATTTTTTGACTTCTCTGCACACTTTGTTGTAACAAATAACACTGAGATCCCATCAAAGCAAGTGCGGGAACAAATATACAATAGTAGTTTGATAGAAGGTGTACTTAGTAAACCACTGAATGCACTAAATTGCAGCACAGCATAAAATTCTTTTAAACCATGGAACATTTAAACTTTTCTCGGGCATCCAGCTGAGTACAGGTATTGATTATAAGTGACTTTTCCATGACAAACTCTGCCATCTTCACCAGGGATGATGCCTGGGCATGCTAGTCTGGTGGCATTTATACCCCTGTAGTTCGTCTCTCCTGATTGGTTAGTCTTTATCCAATCAGGTTTCAGCTTTCCCACCTTGTTTACAATTGAATTCCAGTTCTTTCTTAGAGCTAGACCTTTGTCTTCGTTAAAATTCTTTTCCTCTAGTTTTATTTCAATGGCTTCTTTCACCAGGCAGTCCCTCAAGCCATTGGTGTGGCACAGTAGCTTTGTACCATCGAAGTCAATTCTATGGCCATTGCAAATGCAGTGTTCCACTACCGCTGATTTCCCCAGATAAGCCAAATGGATACACCTCTTGTGGTCCTTGATGTGAGTTTTCACTGGGCATCCCATCTGGCTAATACTGCTTATACATCCAAATATTCAACTGACGATGGAGATGGAGAAGAATAGTTGCCTCCCGTTCCTGGACATTCTAATACAACAGAAACTGGATGGTAGCTTTAGACATGGTACCTATTGGAAACCCACAGAAATGGACTTACACCTCAACAATAACTGCTACCAGAACACCTCCCAATGTAGAGCAGTTCCTTCTACTTTGATTAAGCGTGCAAAAACTATTTCAGACCTAGAGAGTCTTCCTGAAGAAATAAGATGATTATGCACGACATTCCTGCAGAATGGCTACGAGTTGAAGGAAATCAATCGGGCCCTTAAGCTGACGGAAAAACCAGGAAACCTAACCACAAGGAGGAATTTGTTACTGCTGCTTGACTTCCCTATCTTTCCATGGTTTCTGGAAGGATTGCCAGGATCTTGAAGGAAAATTGGAATAATACCATCTATAAACCTGTAAGGAAGTTCAAATCACAGCTTATGTGGATCAAAGGTGACCTGGGACTCAGGTTGGCTAGCACTTTGTGGTGAACTACATATACCTGTCTGGACACGCCCCCTGCTGACTGCTCCTGTGGCTCCTCCCACAGACCCCGGTATAAAGGCGATTGAGGCCTGAGCCCGGCCTCTCTGTCTCCAGGATGTAGTATGGTGGTCAACTACTGCTTGTTCTTTCTTCCAGTCAATAAAAGCCGATATCTCGACTTCACGTCTCAGAGAGAGTTATTGATGGTGCATCAATTTTATTGACTGGAAGTTTTAAAACATGGAAAGCGTTTTACGTCCGGAAAGATTGGATTTGGACCCCCAAGTCCCTGAAGCAGCTCTTGCCTTTGAACTCTGGCTTGCATGCTTCCAATCATACTTGGAGGAGGTTAGTGCAACTGAACCCGCTGTTATGCACCGAATTCTCCTCTCGAGGGTCACCCCGAAAGTTTACTCACTTATCAGAGGCCTGCCGACCTACGAAGGGGCACTGGAAGCCCTCAAAAGACAGTACCTGCGGCCGGTGAACACCGTCTATGCAAGACATCGCTTAGCTACGCGATGGCAGCGGCCTGGAGAATCGAGCGCCGAGTTTCTCTGAGCCCTACAGACACTCGTGCGGACTTGCGATTGCAAAACACTCATGGTGGAACAGCATGCGGAGCTCCTCGTACGAGACACCTTTGTTACAGGAATCAGGTCAGTGTATGTGCGCCAGCGGCTGCTGGAAAATGCCGATCTTACCTTACGCTCGGCGATCGAGACGGCCGACACGCTGGAGGCTGCTCTGCACAACGCTGATGCTGTACAGCCGCGCGATCCCCCGCCGGTTCCGTGGACACCTCAGACCCCACCGCCGCTGGTTCCCGCGAGCGAATTCGCCAACGCCGCTGCCAGTTGCGATTCCACGAACTCCCCAAACCCGACCACAGCTGCTGCCAGTCGCAAGCCCGCGCAGTGTTACTTCTGTGGACTCGAAAAACACCCCCAAAAACGCTGCCCGGCCCAAGAAGCGACCTGCTCCAGCTGCGGGAGGAAGGGCCATTTCGCCAAGGTTTGTAAGTCTAAACCACGAGCAGGGTCGGGCAGCGCTGCGTGTGAGGCATGGGGGCCGCCATCTTGCCTGCCCATCTCGTGCGAGGCATGAGGGCCGCCATCTTGCATGCCCAGATGGGGGCGGCCATCTTTGTCGGCGCCAACATGCCCTGCCCCCTACCCACTGGTGCTTACCGGGCACCAAGACGGCAGTTCAACTCTGGCCACCGTAACCCTCGACCAAAGCGCCCCACACCAGCTTGCAAGGTCAATGATGGACATCCTGGTGGAGGGGCACAGGACTAGCTGCCTGTTTGACACGGGCAGCACTGAGAGTTTTATTGACCCGGACACAGTGCAACGCTGCGGACTCGTGACACGGCCGGTAAGCCAGAGGGTCACCTTGGCTTCTGGGTCGCATTCCACAGACATCCGGGTGGGTTGTATAGCGACATTGGTGGTGCAGGGCACAGATTATCGGAACTTTGCGCTACTGGTCATGCCTCAACTGTGCGCGCCTGTGCTATTGGGGCTGGACTTCCAGAGCCACCTCGAAAGTGTGACTATGGCAAATGACGGGCCCCTCCCACCACTCACTGTCAGGAATCCTCAGTTTTGTGGGACTTCGTCATATACCCCGCTACTGACCACACACACACACCGAGCCACACATCCCACCCAGCACCATGCCGACAGCTGCGCCACTGACACCACTTGCAGCCTCTCCACCCTCAAGATCCCTCCCCCACCACTGTTCGCTAACCTGACCCCCGACTGTAAACCTGTGGCAACTAAAAGCAGGAGGTACAGCATGGGGGACAGGGCCTTCATTCAGTCAGAGGTGCAGCGGCTGCTCAGGGAGGGGATCATTGAGCCAAGCACAAGTCCTTGGAGGGCCCAGGTGGTTGTTGTTTGGACTGGGCAGAAAAATAGGATGGTCGTGGACTATAGTCAAACCATCAATAGGTTCACGCAGCTTGACGCGTACTCCCTACCCCGCATCGCGGATATGGTCAACCAGATAGCTCAGTACAAGGTGTACTCGACAATAGATCTGAAATCCGCTTATCACCAGCTCCCCATCCGCCCAGAGGACCGCCCCTACACCGCCTTCGAGGTGGGCGGCAGGCTCTATCACTTCCTGCGTGTCCCATTCGGTGTCACAAATGGTGTCTCGGTCTTCCAGAGGGAAATGGACCGGATGGTGGACCAGTGCCAACTGAAGGCCACATTTCCCTATCTGGATAACATCACCATCTGTGGTCATGACTGGTCAGATCACAACACCAACCTCCAACGATTTTTCCAAGTGGCCAAAGCCCTGAACCTTACTTATAATAGGGACAAGTGTGTGTTCGGAACCACCCGACTCGCTATCTTTGGGTATGTCGTGGAAAACGGGGTCATTGGCCCTGATCCCGACCGTATGCGCCCCCTGTTAGAACTCCCTCTTCCCACCACTCTCAAAGCCCTCAGATGGTGCCTGGGCTTCTTTTCCTATTACACCCAATGGGTCCCCCATTACGCAGACAAGGCTCGCCCCCGGTCAAGTCTACCACTTTTCCCCTCTCTGCCGAGGCCTGCGCAACCTTCAGCTGCATTAAAGGGGACATTGCCAAAGCAACGATGCATGCGGTGGACGAGACCATTCCCTTCCAAGTAGAGAGTGATGCCTCCGATTTCGCGCTGGGTGCTACCCTCAATCAGGCAGGCAGGCCAGTAGCATTCTTTTCTCATACACTTCAAGGCTCTGAAATTCGGCACTCCGCGGTGGAGAAAGAAGCCCAGGCCATAGTGGAAGCTATTAGGCACTGGAGGCACTATCTCGCCGGCAAAAGGTTCACCTTGCTGACCGACCAGCGCTCAGTTGCGTTCATGTTCAGCAACCAACAGCGGGGCAAAATCAAAAATGATAAAATTTTGCGGTGGAGAATAGAACTCTCCACCTACAACTATGATATCCTGTACCGGCCTGGAAGGCTCAATGAGCCCCCTGATGCCCTATCCCGGGGAGCGTGTGCCAGCGCACAGCTCGACCAGCTATACGCCCTCCATGCACATCTTTGCCATCCAGGGGTCACCCGATTTTACCATTTTGTGAAAGCCCGGAACCTGCCTTACTCCCTTGAGGACATCAGGATGATGACCATGGACTGCCAAGTCTGCGCTGAGTGCAAACCACACTTCTACCGTCCTGAAAAGGCGCAACTTATCAAGGCCACCCACCACTTTGAGCGACTGAGTGTTGACTTTAAGGGCCCCCTTCCCTCCACCGATCACAATGTCTACTTTCTCAATATTATCAACGAGTACTCGCGGTTCCCCTTTGCCATCCCCTGCCCTGACACCACTACCACGTCCGTCATAAAAGCCCTGCGCCAGCTCTTCACTCTGTTCGGATATCCCTGCTATATCCACAGTGATAGAGGGTCCTCCTTTATGAGTGACGAGCTGCACCAGTACTTGCTGGCTAGGGGCATTGCTACTAGTCGGACCACGAGTTATAATCCCCGGGGAATGGACAGGTGGAGAGGGAGAATGCCACAGTGTGGAAGGCCACACTTTTGGTTCTTAAGTCAAAAGGGTTGCCGGTCTCTCGATGGCAGGAGGTCCTCCCTGAGGCACTCCACTCTATCCGCTCCCTGTTATGTACGTCCACCAATGCCACCCCTCATGAGCACCTGTTTTCTTTTCCCAGGAAGTCTGCCACTGGGACCACCCTACCAGCTTGGCTGATGTCCCCAGGGCCAGTGCTGCTCCGGAAACATGGGAGGAGCAATAAATACTCCCCGCTGGTTGAGAGGGTTCACCTTCTACATGCGAACCCCCAGTATGCTTACGTGGTCTTACCTGATGGGCGGGAGAACACGGTCTCCGTCCGCGACCTGGCGCCCGCAGGAGCAGCAGACCACTACCCCGAACACTCCACGGTAACTATGAACCCTGTACCCGAGGTGACACCGCGCACACCGAGCCCTACACAGACACCTCACGACACTCCTATACCGGGCGTCTCGCACACGCATGAGGGATCACTAGTGGGCTGACACCTCCAGTTAGGCCGGAACCAGCACAACCACCGTCTCCGGTGCAATCACCACCAGTACCTGTGCAATCACAGCCGGTGCTACGTAGATCGCAGCGACAGATTCGACCACCTGATAGACTTAACCTGTAAATATACTTGTAAGAAACTTCGCCCCATGGGGACCCTCTTTTAAAACAAAGGGGGGGTGAATGTGGTGAACTACATATACCTGTCTGGACACGCCCCCTGCTGACTGCTCCTGTGGCTCCTACCACAGACCCTGGTATAAAGACGATTGAGGCCTGAGCCCAGCCCTCATTCTCCAGGATGTAGTATGGTGGTCAACTACTGCTTGTTCTTTCTTCCAGTCAATAAAAGCCGATATCTCGACTTCACGTCTCAGAAAGAGTTATTTATGGTGCATCACACTTGCAGGATTCCCTGTGAATGCGGAGCAGCTTATATCGGTAAGAACTGGAATTCGGTTGTAAACAAGGTGGGAGAGCAGAAACCTGATTGGATGAGGACTAACCAATCGGGGGGTCAGATGACGGGGGTATAAATATCACTGGACTAGACATGGCCAGGCATCATCCCTGATGAAGGTGGCAGAGCTTGCCTATGAAACATCAATTATAATCAATACCTGTACCTGGCTGGAAGCCCAAAAAGAGTTTATTTGTTACATATGCCGGGAAAGCACTAGATCGTTTTTCATGGAATATTTGTTTCATTTTCCTATCTTTAAATTAATTTTTACAGTTTTCTTCATCCCTTTATTTTTTAAAAAAAATCTGCATCACTGTATTCTTCTTTAGCATTTTCCTTATCAGTCATTGATATCTGAAGTTCAGCTGCCAGTCTATTATTTATTCTTATTTTTGACAGATGTTTGTATTAACTGCTCTATTTATATCTCTTGTACTTATAGTTTTAAAAAAACTATAACAGCTATTTCTCTGTTGCTATATGCTGTCAAACTTCTTTTTCAAAATTAGTTTTGAATGTATATTACTTTCCTCTTGCTAGTTAGGAAGTAACTAGAAGGAGGAAGTTAGGAAGTTTACCTGCTGGGAAAAATGAAGCTATTGTCTCAATTCCTCATCCTAAACAGCGTTCTTTTATTTCTGAACCCATATTCCATTCCATTTCCCGACCTCTGTCTCAAACAAACAAGCTATCTGCATTATGACATCCAGATGAATTCCTTATTAGACTCTCCAGTTTCTTATCATCACCTTTCTACAGGATAATTTCCTTACTGCAGCTCACTCACTGCCCTGATCTCTAAATTTATTCCACATCAAATCCCATTCAACCATCTTCATTTCCTTGATGACAATTCCCACATACCAAAAACATTTCAAATTTAATTCCCTCTTGCTAAATCCTTTGCAGCTCTCAGTTCTTCCAACTATGGTATGTTTGACTATCCAGAAAACATCTCTTTCCCAAATTCTTTTTCCTGTCTCTTTAAGGTTAATTGTTTCTCCTTTCTCCCCATCCATCAACTGTGCTCTGAATCTTTTGTTATTTCATGGACTAGTACCATTAAGTAATGGACTCCAGGTTGGGAACCTCAGCCCTGGACTATCTGCATACCACCTTCACTGATTTTTCCACAACCCGTTATGCTTTTCCAACTCAATTCTCTCTTCTCCACTGAAGGATATAAAAAGGCTGAGTGATTGGACATGAAAGTGGTAGTGGGGGTGCATTATGGGAAAGCATGAGGTTATACACTAAGAAAAAGCAGATTAGAAAAAGCAAAGTGTTGAAAACATTTATAGCCAATATGAAAAGAGAAAAGGGGTTAGTGTTTCAAGTTGATGATCTTCCATAAGAACCTTTGAACAAAAGCCACTGACTTACAATTTTTACTCTTTTTTCCTCTGCACAGATGCTGCCCTAATGAACCAAACACTTCCATTTGGTTCAGCTTTTATTTCAGATCCACCGTGTTGGGAGCTTTGTGTGGCTAACATGTCATACAGCAAGGCATGTCAAATCCTAGCTATGAACATATCTCAACCAAGATCATTTCATCTTTGCCTGGATCCATGTACACATTTTTTGGCAAAATCACCAAAGAATAAGTGAAATCAATTTACAATTTTTCCCTCTTCTCAGTTGAAGATGTCACTTCAACAGCAGAAATCAGCTGAGTATTCATCAAAGAATGAAATTCAAAGATCAACAGTTCACTCTCAAGTTAGATATTCTTATTATAGGCCAGTGAAATGTGTTTGCTGCTATTTCAGATTCAGATACAGATTCAGTTTATTGTCATTTAGAAACCACAAATGCAATGCAGTTAAAAAATGAGACAACTTTGCCCCAGAATGATATCACAAAAGCATATGACAAAACAGACTACACCAGAAAATCCACGTAACGTTTGGCAATCCCCAATCCAGAGTCCGGAGAGGCTGCTGCGTATTAATATTGCACTACCGTCTAACACATTCCCCGGAAAGGAGCTCCAAATCCACCAGACAAAACAAGATCAAAAACTAAAGCTACAAGACCTGCACAAAAACCACATAATTACAACATATAGTTACAACAGTGCAAACAATAGCATAATTGATTAAAAAACAGACTGTGGGCACAGTAAAAATAGTCCAAGATGTTAAAGGACTGTAAGTTCAAAAGAAATCACCACAGTTTCCACAAGTCCCCAGGGTCCCGACAGACTCGCCATCCCACGCTGGCGGCAGAAGGGAATACCCCCGCTATGGACTTCCACGGCACCACCCAACTCAGCCTCGCAGACGCAGCACACAATGGAAACTCCGTCGAAACCAGCCTCGCAGATGCAGCACACACCGAAAGCGACCCGAGTCCATCGAACGGACTCCAAGTCCGTCGAACCTCCGAGCCGACGACCATCCCCTCCAGCACAGTTTCTCCGAGCACCATCCTCTGCCAAGCATATTAAGACGGCCCCGCCAACGGCCATCGGCAATGCGACCCCGAGGACTGGGGGCCTGTTCTTCCCAGCAGAGTTCCAGACCTCACAGCAGCAGCAGCAATGAAGAAGGTCTTCCTGGAATTTCCCGATGTTTCTCCGTGCTTCCACGTCCGTTTTCAATCGATTATGATTGCGCACGGCACCCCACTTCACAAATAACAGATAGTCAGTTCCGGAGTGGCCGCTGCAAGCTGCATCGCGCCGCCATCTTGGATGATGATTATTTAAACCTGCCCTTGCCTCTAAACCTCCATATCTTGCTCCATGAGTTATTAGAAGTAGGGGATGGAAATCATTCGGTATCTGGGATTCAGGTGAATAGGGAAAATAACTGTGTACCCTTTTAACCACCAAAATGCAGAAACAGCAAATGAGGAACTGTAATACAACGGTTGGCCCAATGTCAAATGAGAAAGAGAAAAAGAAATGAAAAGGAAAACAATTAAGAGAGAAGAAATAAACTTTTAATTTAATTTAAAAATTTATCTTCAACAAAACAAAATTCCTTAAGAGTAGGACTTCACATTTGTCCAATAAAATGTTGCTGTCAGAGAGGTTGATTAGCAGTAAATACCATAAATTACACCATTGAAAAGATGTGGAATATAATAGATAAACCTTAAGTTTTTGTTGTAAATTTAGCCCATAGATATGGGGCAATTACGCCCTCTTTTAATTCAGTTTTTCAACAGAAAGGTTTATAGTTTACATGAAATTTTAATGCAAGAAGTATCGTAGGAAAGGCAAATGAGCTCAGGGCATGGATCAATGCCTGGAATTATGACATTGTTGCCATTAGTTGGTTGCAGGAAGGACAGAAATGGCAGCTCTATATTCTGGGTTTCTGTTGCTTTAGATGTGACAGAGCAGGAGGGATTAAAAGAGGAGGGGTGGCATTACTAGTCAGGCATGGCAGTGCTCTGTCAGGACACACTGGAGAACTCGACTACTGGGGTATTATGGGTGGAACTGAGAAATAAAAAAGGTACCACTACCTTGATAGGACTATATTACAGACCACCCAACTGTCCTAGGGACTTAGAGGAACAAATTTGTAGAGAGATCACAGATTGTTGCAAGAAACATAAGGTTGCTATACTAGGTGATTTTAACTTTCCATATATTGACTGGGAATCCCGTACTGTAAAAAGACTAGATCAGATAGAGTTTATCAAATGTGTTCAAGAAAGTTTCCTTCATCGGAACGCAGAAGTCCCAATGAGAGAGTGTGTGATACTGGATCTGCTATCTAGGGCAGGGCAGGTCCAGAAGTTTGTGTAGGGGAATGCTTTGCATCCAGTGATCACAATGCCATTAGCTTCAAATTAAATATGCAAAAAGGTAGGTCTGGTCTGTGAGCTGAAATTCTAAACTGGAAAGAGGCCAATTTTGATGGTATCAGATATGATCTGGCAAATGTGGATTGGGTCAGGCTGTTTTCTGGCAAAGGTGTGCTTGGTAAGTGGGAGGCCTTCAAAAACAAAATTTTGAGAGTACAAAGCTTGTATGTGCCTAACAGAATAAAAGGTAAAGACAACAAGTGTAGGGAATCTTGGTTTACAAGAGATATTGAGACCCTGGTCAAGAGATCAAAGTAAAGTGCATAGCATAGGTAAGTAGGAACAAATGAAGTCCTTATGGAGTATAAGAAATGCGAGAGAACACTTAAGAAAGAAATTAGGAAGGCAAAAAGAAGGCATGGAGTGAGGTGAAGGAGAATCTGAAGAATCTGAAGAAATTCTACAGATATGTAAAGAGCAAAAGGATTGCAAGGGACAAAATTGGTTCTCTGCAAGACCAGAACAGTAATCCATGTGTGGAGCCAAAACTGATGGGGGACACCTTAAATGAATTCTTTGCATCTGTATTTACTCAGGAGATGGACACAGAGTGTACAGAAGTGAGGCAAAGCAGCATCAACCTCATCGGCCCTGCATGGATTACAGAGGAGGAGGCAAATCAGGGTGGATAAATCCCCAGGGCCTGATGAGGTGTTCCCTCAGACCCTATGGGAGGCAAGTGCAGAAATTGCCAGGGCCCAAGCAGAGATATTTAAAACATCCTTAGCTACTGGGAAGGATTGGAGGATAGCCACTGTTTAAAAAAGGTTCTAAACATAAACCAGTAAATTATAGGCTGCTGAGTCTGACATCAGTTGTGGGAAAGTTATTGGAAGGTATTCTCATGGACTAGATGTATGAGTATTTGGATAGACGTGGACTGATTAAGGATAGTCACCATGGTTTTGTGTGTGTAAGGCATGTCTAACCAATCTTATAGAGCTTTTCGAATAAGTTATCAGGAAAGTGGATGTAGGCAAGGCAGTGAATATTGTCCAGATGGACTTTAGTAATGCATTTGACAAGATCCCGCACAAGAGGCTGATCAAGAAGAATCACTTTCTTGGTATTCAGGATGAGGTAGTGAATTGGATGAAACATTTGGTTTGTGGGAGAAACCAGAGGACTGCCTTTCTGACTGAAGGTCCGTAACTAGTGATGTGCTGCAGGGATTGGTTCTGGTTCCATTGTTGATTGTCAATGATCTGGATGATAATATGGTTAACTGGATCAGCAAATTTGCGGATGATGCCAAGATTGGGGGTGCAGTTGGCAGTAAGGAAGGCTATCATGGCTTGCAGAGGTATGTACATCAGTGGTTAAAATGGGCTGAAAAATGGCAGATGGAATTTAATGCACACAAGTGCAAGATGTTGCACTTCGGTATGACCAACCAGGGTAGGTCTTACACAGTGGACGGTAGGGCACCAAGGAGTGTGGCAGAACAAAGGAATCTGGGAATACAGGCCATTCAAAGCAGTGTCACAGGTAGATAGGGTTGCAAAGAAAGCTTTTGGCACATTGGCCTTCAAAAATCTATGTACTAAATACAAGAGCTGGGATGTTATGTTGAAGTTGTATAAGATGTTGACGAGTTCTAATTTGGAGCATTGTGTGCAGTTTTGGTTACCTACCTACAGGAAAGATGTAAATAAGATTGAAAGAGTACAGAGAAAATTTACAAGGATGTTGCTGGGTCTGGAGGATCTGAGTTATAGGAAAGATTGAATAAGTTAGGACTGTATTCTTTAGAACATAGAAGATTGAGAGGAGATTTGATAGAGGTATACAAAATTATGAGGGGTATAGATAGGGTAAATGCAAGCAGGCTTTTTCCACTGAGGTTGGTTGGGACTATAACCAGAGGTCATGGGTTAAGGATGAAAGGTGAGATGTTTAAAGGGAACATGAGGGGAAACGTCTTCACTCAGAGGGTTGTGAGAGTGTGAAACTAGCTGCCAGCACAAGTGGTCTATGCAAGCTGAAGAGAAGTTTGGGTAGGTGCATGGATGGTAGGGGTATGGAGGGCTATGGTCCCGGTGCAGGTTGATGGGAGTGGGCAGTTTAAATGGTTTTGGCATTGACTAGATGGGCCCAAGGGCCCGTTCCTGTGCTGTACTTCTCTATGACTTTAAATTAATAGATAGAGTGGTCCATCTCATACAGCACCTTCTGTATTTTTATTTAATCTTGCATCTGCTCTCAGTTGGAGTTATAACATCTGCACATAAATAATTACCAACACCATTTGTAGTCTGTGGGTAATGTCACTCCAAGAGCTTTTACTAGAATATTTGTATTGGAGATGACAACAGTCTAAATGAATTGTTTCAGTTGAAGAAACATTTCAGCTCAAATTAAATGAATTTATCTTTACACATTTATTTGTCCTTACACAAGAAATAAATATCCCGTCAAGGTAAATGATTCCAGCAGGTGCATTTAAAGGTCTACATCGGCGAGACCCGACGCAGATTGGGGGACCGCTTCGTCGAGCACCTCCGCTCCGTTCATCACAATTGACAGGACCTCCCGGTTGCTACCCACTTCAACTCTGCCTCTCATTCCCATCTAGATATGTCCATACATGGCCTCCTCTACTGCCATGATGAGGCCAAACTCAGGTTGGAGGAGCAACACCCCATCTACTGTCTGGGTAGCCTCCAGCCTGGTGGTATGAACATTGAATTCTCCAATTTCCGGTAATTCCCTCCCCCTTCCCCTTCCCCTATCCTAGGTCCCTCTCTGCCTCTCTCCCCTTTCAACTTTCTGCTCCTTTATCTCTACAGTTCTTTCATGTTTATCCCCTCCCCCCTTATCCTTCCTCTGATTGGTTCTCCACCTGGCGCCTCTAGCCCTCCCCCCTCCCCTATTTCTATTACTGGGCTTCGGCCCTCTCTTCCCCCCCATTCCTAATGAAGGGTCTTGGCCTGAAACGTTGGCTACTCTTTTCTCACGGATGCTGCCTGACCTGCTGAGTTCTTCCAGCGTCGTGCATTTAAAGGTCTGTCTAGTGGAATTTAAAACGGATCTACATATTAGCTTCTACATTAGCAACCTTAAACACAGAATCTTCTTTCCATGCTGTCTTTTTGCAGGTCCTTTGAAAGGAATTTCCCAGTCTTTTTACTTTTTTAAATATTTTACTGTTTTTTAAAAAAAAGTATCTGTAAAAGCTATTTTTCTTTTAAAAAAAAAGATCAACAGACATCTAAAAGCAGCTGGATCTAATAATCAAGCTACACCCTGCCAAAAGTTCTTGGAAATGCAAGTGCATTTGATGGTAAATTGTCCAACATTCTCTGCAAATTCATTCATACATACATACATGTCCCTTGCGCATCAAATGCTTATGAAGTGGTTTTAAAAATCACCATTCCAATAAAATATAATTGTTGGAGTGTAACAATATGACTGACAGAGAGCAGGCCATTTGTTGTGCCTGCTACATATTTTAATCTTACTACTAAATATTGTCATCGATGTTCCAGCATGCTTCTGATAGGATATTTGATCTCCAATTAGAATTTACTCTCATTTAAGCATAATTTATTTATTAGTACCAGAATCAAAATAGTGGATTTGTACTTTAATTTCAAATAAAGTACTTCACAGGACACTTATTTTTTTGAGATTACAAGCTGTTTCTGGTTGCACACTATAAGAGAGTTGCAGAGGGTGTGGAGAAAATTCCGCAGAATGTTGCTTGAGATGTAATATTTCAGTTATGAGCAGAGACTGGATAGGTTGAATACTAGAGATGCTGCAGATGCTGGAAATCTGAGAACACACACAAAATGCTGGAGGAACTCAGCAGGTCAGGCAGCATCCGTGGAGAGGAATAAAGAGTCGACATTTCAGGCCAAGGCCTTTTTTGCCTGGAAAGGCTGGCTTGCCTTCTTTGGAGCAGAGATGGTTGAAGGGCTGGCTGATGGAGATATATAAAATTATGAGTCATGGATACGAAAGATATTAAGAAACATTTCCCCATGCCAGAGAAGTACAAGATTAGAAAGCATAGGTTTAAGCTGAGTAGTAAGAGCTTTAAAGAAAATCTGAGGAAAAATTGGAATCTAGAACAACTGTTGGGGTGGAGAAATGGAGGAGGTGGAGACTTTCATAGCATTTAAGAAGCATTCATGGTGAATTACTGAAGCATATTAGGACACAGACCTCCAAGAGGAACACAATCTTGTGGTCTGGAGGCTTGTATGCCTCAATGGCCCAGAGAGCTATGCTGGCTGGAGTGAAGGCTTTGGCTCTTGGTAGTGTCACCCATGCCAAACAGGCCAAAGAATAGAGGTCAGACTTACAGCGGTCCACCAGTCCTCTGGGTCTGGGGGCTCATCTCACGAGTAACAACCCTGACCTGCTAAACAAAATTGTTACAGAAATACCAATAAAGATTCCTTCTATATCTGAGTACGATGATATTCCTGAGTCTCCACCCGGGACTTGCATGACTGAGAGTAGTGAAAACCAAGAGGAAGCTACTGATATGAAGCAGGAAGCTTCTGAACACCGCTGGAGACATTTTTTACATCACAAATATGTACAGGGTTGCCTGGAGATTTATATGGGTTAATGTTGGAAATGAAACATTTGAACTATATAGGCAGGACATAGAAAGATACAGGAAATAGACAACTTAGTCATTTTAGCAATTTTAGCAATCGAGTTGATGCAATTGGAGAGGCTGCTGGTTTGAGTCGCTGCCATCAGAGGGTCCACTGAGCTTGAGACACTTTCCTCAGAGATGCTTGGGAGACGTTATCGAAATTCTGAGATTTATTATTTCATATTGGCTTCTTTCAGTTCAGTGTTTATTTTGTGTCCTCACCCATTCTTTCTTGTTGCAGATTGGTGGGTGGGGTTTCGGTGATTTGTTAGTTTTTTTGCGAGGGAGGAGTTGAGAGTATTTTAGGTTTGCAAGCTTTTGTTTTCTTTCAACTACTTACATGGTTTTCTGTATTCTGTGGCTATCTGGAGAAGACAAATCTCAGAGTTGTAATGTGCATGCATAGTTTGATAATGAGATGAACCTTTGAATTTACTGAATTACATCATTGTATACTGTCTTCAAAACTAAACAATGTAGTGTAGCAGCACTGAGTAGAAAGAGAAGTAAACACTCACTGGTTCGCCAGGATGGCCGCGTGGTCCAGGGTAACCCTTCAGTCCCTAAAGAAAACAACATTACTTAATTTGTAAAAGAACATTCACCGAAATATAGGCAAGATCTCAAATACAGGAACACGAGGAACATCACGATAGAATCAATATCTGTCAACAATAGAGGAGGCATAACCCAAATTCTTGAGAAAATTCTGAATGACTATATTCCTCAAGTCAAAATCTAAATGTGTGGTTTTCTGGTAGCAAATATAGAAACTTGATTTATCTTCTTTTAAATGATTATGAAGATGCCACAATTTCAAATATTTCAGAAGATGGAAAAATTATTTTTTTGTTTTGATCACACTCCATTGCAAGAAGACTAATTTTCCTACCTTTGGGAACAACTTAAGGCAAATGGGTCAAATGGGTAAATGGAACACAGAACACAGTACAGGCCCTTTCTCTCAAGATGTTGTCCTGACTCTTTAATGTACTCCAAGATAAATCTAATCCTTCCCTCCCACATAGCCCTCCATTTATCTTACATGTATGTGCCTATCTAAAAGACACTTTAATGTCCTTAAAGCACCTGTCTCTACCACCATCCTTACAAAACATTCCACACACCTGCCACTCTTTGCAAAAAACCTATGTAATTCATGTAGATAAAAAAAACATTTAAAATTCAACAACTAAATCTTAAAGGAAATTAAAACCGCTTTCAAACAGTTAGAAGAGAAACTGGATCGGATCAACGATAAAGTGGACAAACATGCTGAACACTTATCTCGCATCGATTCGACTTCTGAAGCTTTAGAAAGTCGGGTTCGATACTTGGAGACTCTCTGTTCCAGCTTAGAGGAAAAATGTAATAAACTCCTTTCCAAAATGGTGGATCTCAAAAATCGCAGCAGACGCTGCAACATCAGAATTCTGGGATTACCAGAGGCAACTGAGAAGGGGTCAACCGTGAAGTTTTTCGCCGAGTTTCTCTGTGAGATATTCGGGAAGGATCTGCTTCCAAACCCGCCCGAGCTCGAACGGGCACACAGAGTCTATGTTTCCCCCGGAATTCTGGGCTCCCGTCCGCGACCAGTAATCTTGTGTTTCCATCAATACCAGGTAAAACACAGTCTGATTGTGGAGGCACGTCGCAGAGGCTCTTTTTCTTTCCAGGATACAACTGTTAGGGTTAATTTGCGACTGCCAGTTCAGGTCAGGAGTGGCTCGCGTGATATTAGAAGACAGGAATACAAGGGAGGGAGCGAAACAAAGGATTCCTTTGTGCTGAAACTGCTAGTGTCACGTGATTCAGTAAAACAGGGAACTCGTGAAAAAATGGCATCGGACCAATGAGAAGGACACAAGTGTCCAGCATTACCAAATATGTGTAGCGAGGGGTGGGCTGGGGAAAAGGGGTATAAATAAGAAAGAATGTAAGGGGAGGGAAGAACGTGCCTTCTCCAGCGAGGGTTGTACACTCGCTGTGCCAGATACTATTCTGCATTAAAGCCAAGTTTTGTAATATTCCGGTGTTGGTTGTCTCTCTTCCTAAACGAACACAGGGCAGAATTTAAAGCCCAACACAACCATTCGCTTTGTGGAAGATTTTGCACCCCAGACCTTAAAGATGCGCGCTGAGTATAAAGGCGTAATGAAAGTGCTTTTTGATCGTGGTTTCAAACCTTCCTTTTGTAATCTTGCTGACCTAAGAATCAAGTTTAATACCGGGGAATTCAAGTGGTTCAAATCAGTGAGGGAAGCTGAAGCGTTTGTGGCAAGTCTTCCGGCTATCCAGTCATCTTCGGAATCTGATCGGACCTCCTAAAATGGTGGATAAGTACTCCTCGTAGTAAAATTACTTTCTCTGGACTCGGAATTCACTTGAATCACTCAGACATTATTCACTGAAACTCTAAAGGCTGTTGACAATCTCTCCCGGGATTTGGTGTGTGTGTAATCTATTTTTACCTCTGTATAACTTTACCTACAGAGCTCTACAACTAATTCTAACTTGTTTTGGAGGTTTTAAGTCTTTAGTGAAGGCCTCCCTGTTTGTCGGTTCACAGTTCAACTGCTGATTTATTTTTCCTCTCTTTTAAATATTTATTTATTTTATCTTTTTCTTTTTTTCACCCCCTTTTTTTCCATTCTCTGAATTTTTTTTCTCCCTTCTCGGTAAACGGTTGATAAATACTCGTCTTGAATTTATAATTTTCCCCTTCCTCTTTTTTTCTTTTTCCTTCTTACCCTTTTTTTCCCTTTCTCTTACTTTATTCTTCTATAATATTTCGTGGATAGGTTAGTTTTGGTTTTCTTCTGATTTTCTCTGTATTAAGTTGTATATCTCGGCAGAAGGTGTTCTAATCTGTAGTTATGTTTTCTAGTGCATAAACTAATTACTGTTTGTTATAGCATTTATACGGAACTGCTGTCAATGACACAGATCTGGAAGTTGTATTTTGGTAGAGCTAGCTACTTGTTTTGGTAGCCGTCTAGTTTTGGGTTGTGTGGGTGGGGTGGGTTTTCCAGTTCCAACATTTCTTTATTGTTTAGGACATGTTTATATTTTGACCTTACGAATCTATGTTTACATCTCTGCTCCCAGACTGCTATTGTACCACTTGATTTTTTATATGCCTGCTGCCTTTTATGCATTAGTAATTGATAATGGCTAGTGCACTTAAATTTGTGAGCTGGAATGTAAAGGGACTGAACCACCCTGTTAAAAGGAGGAAGGTATTCTCACATATTAAACAACTCAAAGCAAACATTGCTTTCCTCCAAAAAACTCATATTCGTTGTTTTGATAACTCCCGGCTTCTGTCCAAGTGGGCGGGTCAGCATTTTCATTCATCCTTTGCCGCTAAAGCTAGGGGAGTCTCCATTCTTATTAACTCAAATATTCCTTTTGAACTCCATAATAAAATATCGGACACAAATGGCCATTTTATTATTGTTTCTGGTAAACTATATAACACTAAAGTTGCACTAGCAAACCTGTATGCCCCCAACTTTGATGATGTTAACTTTTTTGAACGGTTTTTTTCCTCACTACCAGACTTAAACTCATACTCTCTTATATTGAGTGGTGACTTTAACTGTTGGTTGGATCCTAAACTGGACTGATCGTCCTCTGTTACCAGATCACCTACCAAATCTGCCTTAGCTATTCAGTCGTTTCTCTCTAATTTTGGTATCTCTGATATATGGCGTTTCCTCCATCCTACGGAGAGAGATTATTCCTTTTTCTCACATGTTCACCATACCTTCACTAGAATTGACTATTTCCTACTCGATAACCAACTTATCCCATTTGCCCACACTTGTGACTATCAGAGTATACTGATTTCTGACCATGCCCCAATTACCCTCTCTCTCAACTTTCCCGGTCTCCCTCAGAGGAACAAACACTGGCGGTTCGATTCAACTTTATTACCGGACGATGATTTCATAAAATTTATTAAAGACCAGATAACCTTCTATTTTAACACTAATACATCACCTGAAGTGCCATCCCAGATTGTCTGGGATGCCATGAAAGCATATTTGAGGGGTCAAATAATCTCTTACACAGCAAATCTCAATAGAAGATCCCGTGCAGATCGATCAGACCTCATTAACCAGATTAAAGATGTGAATCAATTATATGCCCAAACTAAGAACCCTGAATTATACAAGAAGCACATTGAACTCCAAACTAAATTTAACCTTCTGTCCACTCAACCTGTCGAACGCCAACTTCTCGAAAGCAAGAGCCGCTTTTACATTCATGGGGATAAGTCTGGTAAATTCCTAGCCAATCAGCTGAGGCGTTCTAAAGCCAAACAACATATTACAAAGATCGGGAAGGAGAACGGAGACTTTACATCGGATCATTTAGAAATTAATGACGCATTTAAAAATTTTTATTCTCGGCTTTATTCCTCTGAATCCCTGAATGACAATATCTCTGTGGATCAATTTTTACAGAATCTGAATATCCCCTCACTTTCATCTGATTTCAAAGCCAAACTTAATGCGCCTATATCACTAGAAGAAATATCTTTTGCAATTTCTGCACTGTCCTCAGGGAAATCTCCTGGACCTGATGGGTTCCCTGTGGAATTTTATAAATCATTCTCCTCACTTCTTTCCCCTCAGTTACTTTCAGTATTATCTGACTCGTTTAACTACGGCAAATTGCCACCCTCTTTCAATGAGGCATCTATTATTCTTCTTTTAAAAAAGGGCAAAGACCCAACAGAGTGTTCCTCGTACAGGCCGATCTCTCTGCTCAATGTTGATGTAAAGATCTTAGCTAAAGTGTTGGCTCATAGATTAGAAACCGTTATTCCCTCCATTATCTCTGATGACCAAACAGGCTTTATTAAAAACCGTCTCCCTTTTTTTAACATTTGGCATCTATTTAATATTTTATACTCAGTTCCAACTGGGACTCCTGAATGTGTTATCTCCCTTGATGCGGAGAAAGCATTTGATCGTATAGAGTGGAACTACCTTTTTGCAGTCTTAGAAAAATTTGACCTCGGCCAAAGTTTCATCTCTTGGATCCAATTGCTGTACCTGTGTCCTACTGCTTCTGTTCTAACTAACTTTCAGAAATCCCAAGTATTCAATCTCAAACGTGGCACCCGTCAGGGATGCCCCTTAAGTCCCTTTCTCTTTGATTTGGCTATAGAACCTCTGGCGATAGCATTTCGAAAATGTCCTGAACTGACCGGGATTTGGAGAGGGGGTGTTGAGCATAAAGTTTCTCTCTATGCTGATCACTTACTACTCTTTCTCTCATATCCGTCTACATCCTTACCTCTAATGTTTTCACTTCTTGACCAGTTTAGCCAGATCTCTGGCTATAAACTCAACTTACATAAGACTGAACTTTTCCCAATTAATAAAGAAGCACAAGAACTAATATTTCGTGATCTCCCTTTTAAAGTAGTCCATAATCAATCTACTTATCTTGGAATTACAGTCACAAGGAAGTTTAAAGATCTCTTTCGTGAAAACTTTGTCAATCTTTCATATGCTACAAAACAGAGTCTGGTACAATGGTCACCTCTATCTATGTCCTTGGTAGGTCGTATCAATGTTGTCAAAATGTATGTTCTCCCCAAATTTTTATACTTATTTCAATCTATCCCAATTTTTATTCCTAAATCTTTTTTTGATTCCTTAGATTCTATTATTTTGTCATATCTGTGGCAGAATAAGCGCTCTAGAATTAATAAAATCCACCTCCAAAAATCTAAAAAAGAGGGTGGCATGGCTTTACCTAACTTTCGCTTATATTACTGGGCAGCTAATATACGTTGTGCTGCCTTCTGGTCTTTCTTCCACGGTCAACCTGAGTGCCCTAACTGGGTGGCAATGGAGTTGAGCTCCACTAAAGAATTATCTATATCTGCACTTCTTGGCTCTGCACTCCCTAGCAGTCTGCCCAGATCAATAGCTAATCCTCTGGTTAGACACACTTTGCGTATATGGGCTCAGTTCAGGAAATGCTATGGTTTCCAGGGGTTTTCCATTTCTAGCCCTGTCGCACATAATCACCTTTTTTTACCTACCACGTTCGATTCAGCATTCCATGTTTGGTACAGGAAGGGCATTAGACGTTTTGAAGATCTCTTCATTGATAACCGCTTCGCTTCTTTTCAACAGCTCTCTGTTAAGTTCAACCTGCCTAACGCTCACTTTTTCAGATATCTCCAAATCCGACACTTTACTGCTCCTTTAATTCCTAACTTTCCTGAAATGCCTGCGAAAAATGCTATGGACCTATTTCTCTCCATTAATCCACTAGGTAAAGGTTTAATTTCAATTATCCAAGATAAACTAGCAGCCTTACGACGGGCCCCTGTGAATAAAATTAAAATGGCCTGGGAGCAGGATTTAAATATCTCCTTATCCGAGGAGAGCTGGGACTCAGTTCTCAAATCAGTTAACTCAACCTCTCTTTGTGCTCGCCATTGTCTCTTACAGTTTAAGATTGTTCATAGAGCCCATATGTCTAAATCTAAACTATCTCGATTCTACCCTGGCATTAGTCCGCTCTGTGATAAATGCAAGAGGGGCGTGGCCTCTCTCATCCATATGTACTGGTTCTGTCCTAGCTTGGAGAAATTCTGGAAAGATGTCTTCACTACACTATCGGGTATTCTGAATCAGCACCTAGAACCTAACCCCTTAATTGCTCTGTTCGGTTTTTGGGGCGAGACAGATTTATGTCTGGGTCCGACCAAATGCCGAATACTATCCTTTGCCTCTCTCCTGGCGAGACGCTTGATCCTCCTTAGATGGAGAGATGTCGCCCCGCCCACTCATGCGCAATGGCTTAGCGACATTATGGCCTGCTTGGACCTCGAAAAAATTCATTATTCAGTTCTCAATTCGGATTTAAAGTTCCATAAGATCTGGGGGCCTTTTATCGAGTACTTTCATAACCTTCCTCTTGACTAGGGTTTTTTTTTTCTTTTCGGTCCCTTGCTTTTAGCTCCCTTTTTTTTTCTGGTAGTAGGCATTATTATCCTCTGTTGCTAAGTGTATTCACAGTCTGGGAGTTTGACTGTCCGGACTTATACTCTCTATATTGTGTGGTGGTTGGTCTGGAATTGTTGTTTTTTTTCTTGTGTTGTGGGGTTTGGGGAGGACACTAAGCTCACTTGTCTTTAATTTAGGTGCTTTTTTGTTAAATTCTCTTCCTTTGTAGCATATTGTTATTGTATGCTTAACCTTGCTCTGTATTAATGCTCCTCATTGGGATTTGGGGTTTTTAATTTTGTAAAATGTTTTGAAAAACTAATAAAAAAAAATTTTAAAAAAGAAAAAAATTCAACAACTATCGAATATACTTCAGGAGTTTATCCTCCTGATAAACTAGTGACTGGTTATGTCACTAGTACACGAGATAACAATAAACTAATAAACAATTTAGTTTGGGTTGGCACCCTGGTGTACAAACGTTCCTGTGATGCTCTGTGTTCTATGTTTTCTGATCATCCACTAAGACTTCTCCATTTGTTCACCTCCCCTGTCCTCCTCCCTCCACCTGGTTCCATAATTCTATCATCTCCTCCCCATCTGGTTCCATCTGAAATCAACCAGCCTCTGTCCCAACCTCTCTAGCACTGCTGTGTACTGGCAATGTTTCCTTTCAAGTTCCAGTGCAAGTTGTTGCCCCAACACATCAACTTACACCTTCCACATCTACAGATTCTTCTAGCATTCTGTTTTTTGATTTAATAACCAATCCTATTTGCTTGTGGGATATGCTGGCCAAATGGCAAGATGCTGGTGGGAAAGGCCAGAACCATAAAGATGTTGCAGAAAAGAAGTTTAAAAAAAGATATTTGTGATTATATGAAAGAAAATACTGTTTTTAAAAAAAAACTAATGCTAGGCCTGAACTAAATTTTAATTGTTAATTATTAAATTTAGTTGTGCTTAAAGAGATGATAGGTTGATATTTTTAATAACTGGAAATAACTCATTTTTCCAAGGATGGTGAAGAGATAGTGATGCAGATACCACTGAGCAATGAAAACTGAGATTGGCAGATTCTTCTAGATTCTGCATGTCATTACTTAATTTTTGAAAATGATTAAAGGACTGGTTATTGAATTAATTCATTATAGCCTCTCTTGGATTTTAGTTATCTAATTTTGATGTTATATTAGCTGACTGAATTCTTATTATGGAGTTAATAAGCTATTTCATTTTATAAAGTCATTGAATTGTGGGATTGCTATGCCAAAGAAGGAAGCTGACTCCACAGGTAAAGGAAATCCCTTAGTGCCATTCCCCTGAACTTTTCTAAAGACCAAAAAACATTATTCACTATTAAATGTTTATTCAATTGCCTATTTAGGAGTTTGCTTTTCAACTGTGAAACTGTTGGAAAATAGTTTGGAGGAAATTTCTTAGTAATTATTTTAAGGAATCTAGCAATAATCATGGAACTCGTATGTTATCAAATTAAGTTAAACTTCACATGCATAAGTCTGAATTATTCAAGTATTTTTACTCTAACTTTTTACCGCACATGCAACTTTATAAGATTATTCACCATAACTCTGTATTGATTTTCACAACCTACAGACTCACATTCGAAGACTCTACTCTTGGTGGCACAGTAGCATAGTGGTTAGCACAACACCTTATAGTACCAGCGACCCGGCTTTAATTCCTGCTCTATAAGGAGTTCTCTCCGTGACCTTGTGGTGTAATCCGGGCACTCTGGTTTCTGCCCACAGTCCAAATACTTACTGGTTGGTAGGTTAATTGGTCATTGTAAATTGAGATTGTGTCCCGTGATTAGGCAAGGGTTAAATTGGG
This sequence comes from Hemitrygon akajei, assembly GCF_048418815.1. Classification (NCBI taxonomy): domain Eukaryota; kingdom Metazoa; phylum Chordata; class Chondrichthyes; order Myliobatiformes; family Dasyatidae; genus Hemitrygon; species Hemitrygon akajei. Next base: position 185,804,004 of record NC_133130.1, read on the forward strand.
GGTTACTGGACTGTGCAGCTCGAAGAGCCAGAAGGGCTTATTTTGCACTGTATCTAATTCAATAAAAAGTTTTCAGTATTGTATATATGCATGTATCTATTTATTTATTGTTTAATTCATGCAAATTGTCTTCTTTTGCACATTGGTATTTTGTCAGTGTTTGTTTGTGCATAGTTTTTCATAAGCTAGTGTATTTCTTTAATTTTCTACAAGAAAATTAATCTCAAGGTAATATATGTTAACGCATACTAACTTTGGTATCACTGAATTATCAAGCCAATACTAGTGAAATACTTTATCTATTTCACCACAGAAAACAAACATGGCACCCTTCAAACAGTTTGATCTTATTCTGCTAATTCAATCCTTCTTCATCAAATACATATTTACCATAAAACTCTTGGTGCATCTGATGTAACAATTCTGAAGAAAAATTTAACCCAATTGCACACACACCCAGAATCATATAATTACACTGGATTTGTAGTCAAGGACTGCAATTCTGACACGGTGACTAACTGCCACAGCAATATTTTCTCTCTGACTTTGCAGAACACTTTAGTCATTTCCACCTCTTCTTGTAATTGTTACGAATGTGCCACAACTCTAAGGGGCCGAAGGGTACTAAGTAGCCCCCTCCTTTTTGAGAATCGCAAGATCGCTATTAATTCAGGTCTGGGACCCAGGAAATGAGAGAGAATCCACAAGGGTTTGGAATGTGTGTCCTGGCCTCAGCGATACAAAGCCACGGATAACGGCCATTGTCTCTTGGAGACGGAATTGTGTATTGAGTACTGTACTATTCATTGAAGCCCTCAGGGGATGACCTGAGTGGGCTGGTTGAGGGATTGCATCATCCCAACCTGATTGACATCTGAGACCCCGTGAGTAAGGATAAAAGAGGGTCTGGGGAACAACCCCTTTAGATGCACCAGGAGAAACGCTAGAAATCCCGTAACAGCGTTTAAGAGCGACAGCCGGTGGGGCTTGCGTGCGTCCTTTTCCCTTTGCCTAGGAATTGGCGGGCCTTACCACGGAAAAACGGCTTAGCTAAAGAAGAGGCCACCAACGAAATTTCGAAGGATCGACATCATAAAAGGGAAAAGCTGGCAAGTTCTAAAATCTCTCTCTCTCTCCAACAATTGAAAACCCAGCGGTCCCCAAAGGCTGAAGCCTGTATGAAGCCTGCATGAACTGAGTGACTTTTATATTTCCATCGGACAATACATTATCCCCTAGACAACGATAGAGCTTATTTCTTATTGATTATTATTATACCCGCACTTTTAGAGTTAGTATTGACAACGTATTTTATCTGTATGTTTGCATTGATATTATTTTTGTGTATTTTTACCAATAAATACTGTTAAAGATAGTACCATCAGACTTCAACGGACCTCTCTATCTTTGCTGGTAAGTGACCCAGTTACGGGGTTCGTAACATAATGTAAGGGAGGAATGTTACGATGTTTGGATCTGGGAAGCAAAACCATTCTAGTGAAACTACTTATGCATAAATCTCATGGATGGTGGAACATAGATCACCGCATCTTTCCTGCCTGCTCCATTAGTCCCCAGAATCACCACTAGGATTTCAGACCTTGATAGGTGTTGACTATCTCAACCTTCTGTTTTGATTAATCCCCTGGAGAATCTAGTAACAGTGGACTATGTAGAACACTACTCATTCCTTCGGCCAGACCACTTATAACTGTATTAACAGAAGGACTTTACTCACACAAAAAAACAAGGCCTTGAGGCCAGCCACCATCAGCTTGAAATAATCTCTCATTTTTCAAATACCTGTGGAAGGAACCGACCTTTTGTTGTCTTCTTTAATGTTCACAAAAACAATACATTTTAGTCAAACAATATACGATCTTGTACCTCTTCATCACATTCAGCTGTCTTTCTAATCCATTAGTCTGAAGAGACCTAATAGTAGTTTTAGCCTTATTTATTTCATCAGGACTCTTGAGATCATTTATCTGGCTGGCCAGAGTGCTGTCATCGTCTATTCCCCCGGTCCCTCTGCCTTATACTGTACTTTCAATAGAGAATATGTATCTCAAGTTTGCTTTTGTGTTGTTAATTGTCCAGAATTTGCAATCAGCACTGAGGCATTGTCACTGACCACAAAAGAAAACTTCCCACAAAGGATTAGTAATCTCACATCCGTTGCAATTGGGCATCAGATGTCAAGTGTGTAAATAACTTTCATGTCAGTAAGTTGACTGAGAATTAAAGAATTCTCACACGCAGCTATTTTTAATTAACATTTCAAACACTTTGCAGAGTACTAAATAATGATCAAACCACGTACTCACAATTAAAGGGGAAAATCAAGTAACAATACTATTATTTTGAATCAATTATATTTTAAAATATTTATTAGAGGTAATATAATGGACATACACAAAATTATTGTCTTAAGGCCAGAGACTTTGCACAGCAGGCTCCAAGGTTTTGAGTGCCTCTAAAGATTTTCTTCAGTGAATATAGTCCTTAAACAAAAATTGTTGCCATGCATTAATGCCATTATTGGTGATCTGGCTGAAGGAATGAGTCATATTTTGCATAGGTCTGCTGTTAAGACTGTAGACTATTTTCTAAATGGGGACCAAATTCTGAAATTAGAGGTGCAAAGGGACTTGGGAGTCCTAGTGCAGGATTCCCTAAAGGTTACCTTGCAGGTTGAAGTGGTGGCAAGGAAGGCAAATGCAACATTAGCACTCATTTTGAGAGGACTAGAATATAAGAGGAGTGATTGATAAGTTCATGGCCTAAGGTAGAATGAGTCAGTTTTAGAAAACCTAGCACGTTTATTTTTCAACATAGTCCCCTACTACATTTACACACTTAGTCCAGCGGTCATGGAGCATACGGATCTTGGACCTCCAGTAAGTGTCCACAGATGGGTGATTGATGTTTGTGGCCTAATGTAGAAGGAGATGAGTTATGCAGCTCTTGTTACATGCACATGCAGTTCAACTCTTTGAGTGATTATGCAGAAAGTTTGAAGTTAATAACTCATCTCCTTATACCCTAGGCCACAAACATCTTGATGAGTTATTAACTTCAAACTTTCTGCATAATCACTCAAAAAGTTGATCTGCATATGCATGTAATGAGAGCTGTATAACTCATCTCCATCTACCGTAGGCCACAAACTTATCAAACATCCCTGCTGTGGACACTTTCTGGAGGTCCAAGATCCGTATGCTCCATGACCGCTGGACTAAGTGTGTAAATGTAGGAGGGGACTATGTTGAAAAATAAATGTGCTCGGATTTCTAAAATTGACTCCTTCTACCTTAGGCCACAAACTTATCAATCACCCCTCGTAAATGCAAGGATGTAATGTTGAGGCTTCATAAGGCTTTGGTCGGACTGCACTTGGTGTATTGTGAGCAGTTTTGGGCTCCTTATCTAAGAAAAGATGTTTTTGGCATTAGAGAGGGTCCAGAGAAGGTTTACTAGAATGCCCCTGGGAATGAAAGGGTTAAAACAGAAGCTGCATTTGATGGCTCTAGGCCTGTACTCACTGAAGTTTAGAAGAATGAGAAGGGATCTCATTGAATACTATTGAATATTGAAAGGCCTAGAAAACCGTATGTGGAGAGGATGTTTCAAGTCAAGGACCAGAGGGCATAGTCTGTGAATACAAGATGTCACTTTAGAACAGAGGTGAGGAAGAATTTCTTTAGGCAGAGGTGGTGAATCTGTGGAATTCATTGCCACGGACAGCTGTGAAGGCCAAGTCATTGGATATATTTAAAGCAGAGGGTGATAGGTTCTTGCTTAGTGAGGATGTCAAAGGTTATGGAGAGAAGGCAGGAAAATGGGTTTGAGGGGATAATGCATCAGACATGATAGAATGGCAGAGCAGACTCAATGAGCCAACTGGCCTAATTCTGCTCCTATGCCTTATGGTCTAACGAGATAGAATCTCACTAAACCTCTTCAGTGAAACAGTTTTGAAAAGAAAACTGTAATACGGCATAGAAATGTCAAGGGCTGGATCCTTAATTGCAACATGAAATGCTTGCACTAAACTACCCAAATTCACATAATTTTTACAGAGTGATCAGGGATTGTGTTATGAATTTAGAGTCATCAGTACTTGAGTATAAGAAGAAGGCCTGAGTTGAGATTTAAATTGATCTGGTTCGATCTGGAAGGATATGGTTAATGAGATGTTGATGGGATCTATTTTGTTTTCAACTTATATGAATGATTTGGTCACAGGCAAGATGCAATTATAAGGAAGTTTGTTAATAAAATCAGATTAAAGAACACAACAAATAGTGAATTGGTAATGTGAGCAAGATCATAACTAGGGAGAAGGTGGGACCACTCAAGGATAAAGGGGGGAACATTTGCTTGGATGCAGAGAATGTGAATGAGGTACTTTATGAGTACTTTGCTTCAGTAGTTATCTAGAGAAAGGATATGGAGAAGCAGGAGATCAGAGCTGAGTGTTAAGATATTTAGGGGTCAAGGAGGAGGAAGTGTTGGGCCTCCTAATGAGTATGAAGGAGGATGTCCCCAGGGTCTGATGGAATTTACACCAGGTTAATGAAGGAGGCAAGGGACGAGATGGCTGGACCCTCTGTGTCCTCTCTAGCCACAGGCAAGGTCCCGGAGGTCTGGTGAATGGCTAATATTGTACCTCTATTTAAGAAGGGAACTATAGACTAGTAGGAAAATTGCTGGAGAAAATACTTAGGGATAGGATATATGAGGGTTTGGAGACCCATGGCCTAATTGGGGAGAGCCAGCATGGCTTTATGTGGGACAGGACATATCTTACCAACTTGATTTAGTTTTTTGACAAGGTGATTAGAAAGATAGATGAGGACAGGGCAGTGGATACTGTCTAGATGGATTTTAGTAAGGCATTTAACAAAGTCCCTCATGGGAGGCTAATTCATAAGATTACGATCTATAGAGTCCACAGTGAATTGGCTGTTTGGATTCAGAACTGGCTAGAAGGTAGTGGCTGGATGGACTTATTTGAGCTGGAGGTCTGTAATTAGTGGAGTTCCATAGGGACCTCTGCTGTTTGTGATGTATACAAATGACCTGGATGATAATGTAGATGGGTGGGCTAGTAAGTTTGTGGATGATACCAAGATTGGTGGAGTTGCAGGTAGTGTAGAACACTGGCAAAAAGATCAGCGCAATATAGATCTGTTGTCGATATGGGCAGAGAAATGGCAGATGGAGTTTAACCCAGATATGATGTTTTGCACCTTGGTAGGGCAAATGCGAGGAGGCAGCACACTGTTAAGAGTAAGATCCTTAACAGTGTTGCTGGGCAGAGAGATTGTGAGATCCATATTCATAGCTCCTTGAAAGTGGCTACACAGGTCAATAAGGTGGTTAAGAAGGTATATGTAATTCTTGTTTTTATCAGTCGAGGCATTGAGTTCAAAAGTCAATAGGTTATGTTGCAACTTTATAAAACTCTGGTTCGACCACATCTGGAGTATTACATACAGTTCTGGCCACCAAACTATAGGAGGGATGTTGAGGCTTTGGAGAGGCTACAGAAGAGGTTTACCATGATACTGCCTGGTTTCTACACTATTCTCGGTTGGTGCGACTATAACGAAACCCAATTTCCCTCGGGATCAATAAAGTATGTCTGTCTGTCTGTCTGTTTAGAGGGCATGAGAGGCTGGATAAACTAGGGCTGTTTTCTCTGGAGCACCAGAGGCTGAGAGGAGATCTGATAGAGATTTATAATATTATGAAAGGCATAGACAGAGTGGACAGAAAGTATCCATTTCCCAGGATTGAAATGTGTAATACCAGAGGGCATGCGTTGAAAGTGAGAGGGGCTAGGTTCAAACGGCATGTGAGGGGTAAGTTTTTTTCCCTGGAGAATCAAGAATGTCTGGAATGCGCTACCTGGTATGGTGTAGATGCAAATACATTAGAGGTGTTTGGACAGGGAGATGGATGTAAGGAAGATAGAGAGATATGGACATTAGATTAGTGTCTGGATGTTTTTGGTTTGACTTTAGCTGGTTGGCAAAACGTTGTGAGTCAAAAGCCCTGTTCCTGAACTGTACTGTTCTATATTCTATGAACAGAAAATTGACAGGTCCCATACTTTGCAGAGAGATATGTGGTACATTTTGTGGAGTTAGCTCTTAATTTTACAGAATATCCAACTGATTGCTCTAAAACTCTGTGATGCACTCCCAGCTTCAATCACATTGCTGAACATACTCTCTAATCAGCAAAATAATTTTTAATTGATGTCATACAGATAAATAAAACTGAATTTGTTACATTGGAGGAGTCTTCTCCAATGATCTAGAACTGCTGGATGCTACAAAAACACAACACCACGGTCTTCTTTTTGTTAGTCATAAAATAAAGCGGAAGACTTCAAAAATGTGTTGATTTATCTCCCTTTCTCAAATTAAGTCAATAATGATTGATCTTGAATTGTAAAGAGGTGTTAAAGATATAAACCAGTGGTTCCCAGATAACTCAAATTGTTTTCAGCAATGTTGAATGAATGCCATTAAGTCCTGCAGCCAGATCTATTTGAAACTTTATCCATGATATTTTTAACATAATCTTCAAAGATTTAATATTGGAGACCCTCTCACCCCCAGCAACTTGGCACCAGTTTTACCAATGAAAACAAAAGCATTCATCATAAAAGAATTGTACTATTTCTCCAGGAGTGGCCAAAATTTTTTTCAAAGTAAGGAACTGGCCTATCTGTGAACTGGAAATGTCTTCTCTCAAAAATGTGTATTTTGGATTAGCCAACTATAGGAGTTTTCACCTGGTAGTTACAGAAACATAGCTCAAAAAGAAGCTTAGGTGATATACTTCACATAAAGCCAATGAGGAGACGCTTAACCTTCAATAATGCATAGGCAGGTACACAGCTTGCAGTGCTACCAAATCAGCTCAGAAATAATTGCCAAAACAACACTTACCTTAAAATTCATAATACTAACTTCCAATTTACCCTGCTCAGCTTGATTGTTAACTAGTGCTTTCCTTATTCCAAAAATTCAGTTAAATATTCCAAATCAAAAGTTAATAAAAAACAGGTAAACACCCAGATCTAGCTGCCCACCTTTCGGCCTGGTGGTCCTTGGAGTCCTAGGGCACCAGGGTGGCCCACATCACCCTGTAAAACAATAAAACCAAATTTCCATGTTAAAAATAGTAGAAAATAGTGTAAAAATGCTCAACCAGACTCACTGTTTCAATAGCATAAAATACAATCACATGCACAAAATGCTGGAGGAACTCAACCTGTCAAACAGCACCTATGGAAGTGAATGAACAGTTGATGTTTCCAGCTGAGACCCTTCTTCAGGACTGAGAAGGAAGGGAAAAAGTGCTAGAACAATGGGGAGGGGAAGGAGGCCAACTTGAAGGTGATAGGTGAAGTAAGGTGGGTGGAGACTGTCAAGGGGTGGAGCAAAAGGAATCTGATAAGGAGAGGAGAGTGGACCACAGGGGAAAGGGAAGGAGAAGGATACCCAGAGAGAAATGTTAGGCAGGTGAGAAGCTGTATGCCAGAGTGGGGAAGAGGGGAGGGGGAATTGTTTTTTTTAAATCAGAAGGAGAAATTGATAGTCATGTTATCAGGTTGGAGGCTACCCAGATGGAATATAAGTTGTTGCTCCTCCACCCTGAGGGTGGCCTCATCTTGGCCCAAGAGGAAGCTATGCACCAACATGTCAGAACTGGAATGGGGACCAGAATTAAAATGTTTGGCAGCTTGTGGCGGATAGAACAGAGCTGCTCCATACAGTAAACTGGTATTGTGTTCACTACTGGACTTGTATTCCATTATTATTGATATAAATATTAACATCAACATGTATATGAAGATCTTTAAATGACTACAGAAAGCAATATAATATCACTGTGTTATAGCATCTCACTTTTAACACTTCACAAAGGATATTCCAGATGTAAACATACTTCGTATAACAACACGTCCATTTCACAACAAATGGTTCCTAAAACAGAATTGATTTTGTTCTTGCTACACACACAAAATGCTAGAGGAACTCAGCAGGCCAGGCAGCGTCTATGGAAAAAGGTACAGTCGACGCTTTGGGCCGAGACCTTTTGTGTGTGTTGCACCTACAGATTTCCTCTTATTTGATTTTGTTCTTGTTTTCCTCAAATACTTGAGATAAAACTCAAGTTTTATTTCTCATATTTGAAGTTTGTGTCTTCTTGATAAATATTACATTGTTTTCATTTTGCTACTCCATTGCAAAATCAGACATCAAATAATGCAATCAGTTGTTGAGGATCATATAAACAGTTCAAATTGTGAGTGGTCAACACCAGTTAATGGTATATTTACATACCTTCAAAATTTAGGACAAGGGGGTTTGGGGGTTTGCAAGTTTCATTTCTTTTGCTTTCGTGTGGGGGGGTAGTTCATGTTTGTATTTCGTGGCTATCTGGAGAAGATGTGGATCAGAGTTGTATTGTACATGTGTACTTTGACAATAAAATGAACCTTGAACCTTGAAGTGTAAAGGGCTGCCAACTAGACATTACTATAAACAGAGGCCACTGTTTTAACCCAAATCTCAGTGGCATGAATGTTCAGTTTTTCATTTGGCACTTCAGTGTCTTGGATACCAAAAATATCAAATCCAACAACAAATTGCATGCTGCCAGCCTCCAAATTTGTATTAATAGCTTAGAAATTGTAGTACTCTGCCACAACAGCACTGTGTATTCATTGCTTGGTATCTCAATAGCCAATTTGGATTCATTCCTGTTACTGAAAGGATGTTATGACTCTTCATTTGGAAGAGTCTAAGTCTATGTTCAAAGTTCAAAGTATAATTTAGGTTCCAGATGTGAGGGAGGAAAGTTTGGCAACTTGATCGATTGTGGTCAGGGTGCAAGGGTTAGTTTGTGACTGAGATAAGAATCTGCTTTGATATATGGTGTGATTCAAACATGGAGTATTCTGACCGATGTAAGCTGAAGCTGGCTAGGGTGTGGAGATGAAGGCCTTAGTCTGAAATCATCAGGAATTGCTGGACCAATGGCCTTAGGGCAGTGGGATCTCAGCAGCCTGCTGGATTGGGGATTGAGCTAGTAGAAAAAAGCATTGATAATCCTTAGAGAGCTTGCACACACTCTTCAACACAGTATTAGCTCTCTTCAACACTAGTCCATTGGTCATTACATAGTATATTCTCTCTGTGCATTGTACTGCTTAGGCTTCCCAACCAGATTTTGATGAAGTCCTCTATTAACAAAAAAATATGAACAGGAAGACCTCCAAGTATCCTTCAAAGTCACACTGTGTGGCTCTTCCTGAAAGTCAAATGCCTGATATGTCCGCTCGGACCTAGAAGGGTAACCACAGTTCAAGAAGACTGACCACCAGTTTATGGACAAACTAAGAATTATCAATAAATTTGTCCATATCACAAGAATAAATAAAAAGGACCCTTCAATTAAAAGAAACTCATTTCGTGCCAAATTGCACTATAAATTTTTGTTGATCTTTTCTTCAGCTGATGTTAATCATTATAGTATTAACACATTAAAAGACAGTTTCACTTTAAGTTTAAATTTTTTCCCCTTAATTTTCTGCAATAATTCTTAGAAAAGTGATGCCGCGCATTAGTGTTTTACAAGTCCTTGATGGTGGTGCCAATTAGTATTCATAATATATGGAAGTTAGTAAGAAATTAGCAAACTGCAGGTTTAAACAAATTCTATTGTACCATTGAGAATATTTCAGAGGAAAATGAGTAAAATTAGAACACTGCTTGTTTATTACTCCTTCCCACTCTTCTGAATTTGTCCTATTACTATCCGTTTTCAAATCTATCGATAGAACAAGCAAGTAATTAATTCTAGATTAGTTACAGTTTTCAAAGGACTTACAGAACATTAGCTTTAACAACCAATGCAGCAATGAAGTAGGTTAATTATTTTCTACTTCAACATGGATGTTTTTATTGGTTTTACTTTCAGTATTTACTTTAGAATCCAATCAGTTCATTTGGAAAATTCATGCCAGTGCCAAATTCATTACAGATGTGTCTTTTTCGTGCAGTAATTTTGAAATGTTTTCATCTATAAAGCACCTTCTATTATGCTTCTCTGCTAATTGTTGCTCCTGAAGAAATATTCTCATTCTAACCTTTTGTCCACTAGGTGCCTTCCCCGGAGAGACGCCAGGTTCACCTTTATGACCCTGAAAGATAGAAGAATAATACTTAGAACTTCAGAAATGACTATTTTAAGTATTCCTTAAAACCAGCATTTCACTAAATTGATGCCAAAATCCAGGGCTTCAATTTATGTAGATTTGTGAAATTAGTGACACCGTACATACTCCAAGGTGACATTTGACAATTGTTTAAAAACATTCTTACAATGGGTAGCATGCACAGATTTAACATAATGTCTATTAATAATGTTCTTTGAGTTGGAATGAGAAAGAGAAAACCTTGGATGTTATTCAATAGCTCTACTTATTACAAGAGCTGGAGTGATTTCTCTTTTACATTGTTGTTATTGTACAAACTGTGTCAGCAATTTTAAAAAAAACAAGCTGCAGTGATTTATAAAAATAATTTCTCAAAATTTTGGTTGAAAATTTAAAGGAGAAAGGTGGCAAACTTCTGCCACAATTGAGTTGTCATTTATCTTAAGCAGCAAACTTATTAATAAATTAAGATCATCAGGCTGTTGACACCAACTGTTCTCAGTTCATACAAGAGTTATCATCACTGAGGCAAGGTACTGAAAGGTGGCAGAGATATTTGAACTCACATGTTAAAAATCTTTGAAGTGTAAGAACCAAAAATAAATCAGAACTTAATGAGTGTGTAAATGTACTGTTGGGAAAGACAGATAGGAACAACGCAATGAAGCGGTGGATGGATGCTTTAAAAAGTAATCTGCAGTTACTTTCTTTAATACGTATAAGATTCTTGAAGGCATTACAAATTACAGCTGTTGCTTCCTTTTCCTGTACTTGCTAGAATGTGATAAAAATGCATCTATAGAATATTACAATGAAGATAAAATTTACTGTAGTAATTTTTTTTCCAGCGTACTTATTTACATTACACCATGCAAAGAAAAATATTGGCTGGGGTTGCTCAAGGAGTTATTGAAATCAGTCCATCTGAACCAGAGATCATAAGACATAGGAGCAGAATTAGGCCATTCAGTCCATCGACTCTGCTCTGCCGTTCCATCATTGCTGATCCCAGATCCCACTCAACCCCATAAGTCTTCTCACCATATACTTTAATGTTCTGACCAATCATGAAACTAACAATTTTTACTTTAACTAGACCCATGGCCTTGGCCTTCTCAGCTGACCGTGGCAGGCCATTCCATAGATTCACTACTCTCTGGCTAAAAAAATTCCTCCTTACCACTGTTCTAAAGGGTTGCCCCTCAATTTTGAGGCTGTGCTCTCTAGTTCCCACTATCCTCTCCACATTCATCTTATCTAGTCCTTTCAACGTTCGGTAGGTTTCAACGAAATTCCCCCGCATTCTTCTAAATTTCAATGAGTACAGGCCCAAAGTTGCCAAACACTCCTCATATATTAACCTCTTCATTCCCTGCATCATCCTTGTGAACCTGCTCTGACAACAATTTTTCGAATGACAACACATCCTTTCTGAGATATGGGCCCAAAACTGTTGACAATATTCCAAGTGCAGCCTGACTAGTGTCTTATAAAGTTTCAGCATTATCTCCTTGTTTTCATATTCTATTCCCCTTGAAATGAATGCCAACATTGCATTTGCCTTCTTTACCACAGATTCAACTTGTAAATTAACCTTCTGAGAGTCTTGCACAAGGACTCCTAAGTCCCTCTGCACCTCTGAATTTTCTTCCCATTTAGATGATAATCTGCACTTTTGTTCTTTTTACCAAAATGGACTATTATACGTTTCCCAACTCTATATTCCATCTGCCACTTTTTTGTCCTTTCTTCCAATTGATCCAAGCCTTGCTGCAATCGCATTGCTTCCTCAGCAGTACCTACCCCTCCACCTATCTTCATATCATCTGCAAAACCACAAAGCCATCAATTCCATTATCCAAATCATAGACAATCAATGAGAAAGTAGTGGTCCCAATACTGACCCTTGAGGAACACCACTAGTCACTGGCAGACAACCAGAAAAGGCCCCCTTTATTTCCGCTCACTACCTCCTGCCCGCCACCTCCTATCCATGCCAAAATCTTTTCTGCAATGCTATGGTATTTTATCTTGTTAAACAGCCTCATGTGTGGCGCCTTATCAAATGCCTTCTGAAAATCCAAGCAAATGACATCCACTGCCTCTGCTTTGTCCACCCTGCTTGTTACTTCTTCGAAGAACTCCAACAGATTTGTCAGGCAAGATTCCCCTTTACAGAAACCATGCTGACTTTGACTTATTTTATCATTAATCTCCAGGTACCTCAAAACCTCACTCTTAATACTGAACTCCAATACATTCCCACCCACTCAGGTTAGGCTTACTAGCCTATAAGTTCCTTTCTTTGCCTTCTTCTCTTTTTAAAGAATCAGGTGACATTTGCAATTTTACAGATCTTTGGAACTATGCCAGAATCAAGTGGTTCTCAAAAGAAAATAACCAATGCATCTGCTATCTCTTCAGCAACATCTTTCAGAACTCTGGGATGTGGTGCATCTGGTCCAGGTGAGTTATCTACATTAAGATCTTTCAGTTTGCCTTGCACTTTTTCCTTTGTAACCATAGTGGCACTCACTCCTGTTCCCTGACACTCACGGGCCTCTGGCAGACTGCTAGAGTCTTCCATAGTGAAGACTGATGCAAAGTACTTATTAAGTCCATCCACCATTCTTTGTTCCCTATTATTACCTCACTAGCATCATTTTCCAGTGGTCAATATCAACTCTGACTTCCCTTTACTCTTCAAATAACTAAAAAAAACTTGTAGTATCCTTCTTTATATAATTGGCTAATTTGCCCTCATATTTCATCTTTTCCCTTCTTATGGCTTTTTTAGTTGTCTTTTGTTGGATTTTTAAAAAATTTCCCAGTTACCCAACTTCCCACTCACTTTTGCTACCTTGTATGTCCTTTCCTTGGCTTTTATGCAGTCCTCAGCTTCCCTTGTTAGTCACAGTTCCCTACCCCTGCCATTTGAGAATTTCTTCTGTGCGACACATCTATCCTATGCCTTGTGAACTATTCCCAGAAACTTTCACCACGCCTGCTCTGCTGTCATCCCTACCAGTATCCCCCTCCAGTCCACCTGGGCAAGCTCCTCTCTCATGTCTCTTTAATTCTCTTTATTCCATTGCAATACTGATACATGTGACTTAAGCTTCTTCCTCTCAAATTGCAGTATGAATTCAATCATATTATGATCACTGACTTCTAAGGGTTCCTTTACATTAAGCTCCCAAATAAAATCTGGATTATTACATTACTGAAGCCATCTCATAGGCATTCAACAAATTCCCTCTTTTGTGATCTGACACCAATCCCCTTACATATTGAAGTCCCCCATTAGAAGTGTAACATTACCCTTATTACATGCCCTTTCCAGCTACCTTTACAATCTCAACCCCACATCTTGGCTACAATTTGGATGCCTATATATGATTTCCATAATTTTTTTTTTCACCCTTGCAGTTTCTTAACTCCACCCACAAAGACTTGACAGTCTCTGACCCTTTGTTATCTACTTTGAAAGATGTAATTCCACCTTTTAACAACAGAGCCACACTACCGCCTATGACTTCCTGCCTGTCCTTTTGATTTAAAGTATATCCTTTGATATTAAACTCCCAACTATGACCTTCTTTCAGCCACAACTCAGTGATGCCCACGAAGTCATACCAACCAGTCTTTAATTGTGCAGTGAGTTCATCCGCCTTATTCCAAATATTACGTGCATTTGAATACAGCACCTTTAGTCCCGCATTCTTTGTCCTTTTGAATTTTGTGTCTGAGGGACCATTTAACTCTTTGCTCTGTCTGAATTTGCACTCAGTCACTGGCTAGTCCTTCCTTACATTCATGTTACACCCATCATCTTCAGCTGACTCATCTTCACCTCTATCATACCAGTTCCCATCCTCAAGCCATATCAGTTTAAACCACTCTCAACAGTTCTAACAAAGCTGCCCACAAGGGCTGTTGACACTTATTTCCTTTCCAGTTTTCCTCCTAACACAGAAAATATTGATAAAAATTAATACTATCAAAATCAAAAAATTCATATGTAGAAATCATTCAAATCTGGTGAAAGGTTTTGCTGAGTTGACTTTTCCAACTCTTCAGCTATCTATGCAATGTATCCAATCAAAGCAATTTTTATTCCATTTTCATTCATACATCTGGATTTTCTATCTCTAAGCTGAACTTCCTAATTCCTACTTAAACATGAAAGGTTTTATCATTCTGAATAAAAATGGATGTTTTTTATGATTCTAAATAAAAGTGTTCAATTTTAAAGGCATTATTAAAGACCTCCAGCACTCAGGGCATGCCCTTTTCTCACTATTACTATCAGGTAGGAGATATAGAAACCTGAAGGCACACACTCAGTGATTCAGGAACAGCTTCTTCCCCTCTGCCATCTGATTCCTAAATGGACTTTGAAGCTTTGGACACTAACTCACTTTTTTTAATATACAGTATTTCTGTTTTTGCACATTTGATTTACTTGCTTATTTATTATTATGTTTTATTTTATTTATATTTTTCCTCTCTCTGCTAGATTATGTATTGCATTGAACTGCTGCTGCTAAGTTAACAAATTTCATGTCACATACCGGTGATAATAAACCCGATTCTGAATCTGACAAAAAAATAAATGGAGTCAATTTGAACCTCAGGTTCCTACCTTTTTATGGCAGCTTTGGGCCTGTACTCACTGGAATATATAAGAATACAGGGGTGGGGATCTCATTGAAACCTACAGCATGTAGAAAGAACTAGATAAATTGGACATGGAGAGGATGCTTCCTATGGTGGAGGTGTCCAGAACTAGAGGGCACAGCCTCAAAATTGAGGGGTGACTTTTTAGAACAGAAGTAAGGAGGAACTTTTTTAGCCAGAAAGTAGTGGATCTGTGGAATGCTCTGCCACAGACAGCTGTGGAGGCCAAGACCGTGGATATATTTAAAGCGAAAATTGATATTTTCCTGATTGGTTACGGTATCAAAGATTATGGCGAGAAGGCAGGTGTATGGGTTGAGTGGGATCCAGGATCAGCCATGATGGAGCAGATGCAATGGGCTGAATGGCCTAATTCTGCTCCCATATTTTATGGTCCTATGGATCCCTACCATTAACCGAGGAGCTTATGGATCCCAAGCTGGGAACTCCTGACTGTAGACAAAGACTAAGAAATTGAACTAAACTTATATGAACATCTGTATGCATAAATCATGCAAAAGATATTTTGAAGTGATTTAAAATATTTTGAATTGGTCCTGAAGATGGAAAAATTTGGCAGGACACCCAATGTCAGGATTCTCCATATTGTACAGTAGGTGTAACTTCACTGCTGTCCTATGTGAGCTTTCTAATAACATTGATATGCTTCCCATGAATGGGTGTGGAAATTGCCTGCTTAATCACATAGGTGAGGTTTTGATGCTCTTAATGGAAAGAATCATGCTTACTATCTCGTAAAGCAAGGATAGCCCAAATTAGTGATTTTTTTTTATGTCACCCAATCAGTCTTTAGGATAAAATGAAGAATCTAATTGGTGCACTGCACAGAAATGAATGAAACCTAATTCTGAAGCTATAAAAGTTCTTCTTTTTAAACACAAACATAAAGTACAAGTGTGTTGGCCTTCATTAGTTGATGAAATGAGTTCAAGAGCTGCAAGGTAAAATGGCAGTTCTATAAAGCTCTGGTTAGATCACACTTGTAATATTGTGATGACTTCTGGTTACCTCATTATTAGAAGGACATGGAAGCTTTAGAAAAGGGACCGAGGAGATTTACCAGGACACTGCCTAAGTTAGAGAACATGTCAAATGTGGAAAAACTGAGCAAGCTAGGGCCTTTCTCTTTGGAGCAAAGGAGGATGAGAGGCAACTTGATGGATGTGTATAAGGTTATAGGATGCATAGGTAGAGTGGATAACCAGAACCTTTTCCCCCAGGGTAGAAATGGATTCCTTCTGTCCATTGATGTGTAGACAAGATCTATGAGGATTTCAAAACATCATCTAACGTCACATATTTTTGTAATCATATAGCTGGTGCCAAGCCGGGGTGACACATGAAAACATCTCACTGCTCTTGGGTTGTAAAAAATATCATTCGCTCTTCATTTGGCAGTAAACTTAATCATTATGCGTCTTTTATTAAGGATGGGCTTTAAAGAACAAAGGGGCAGCGCTACTTGCCATGTACCGTGGCATCTTGGGCACTCGTGCCATTGGCTCATGACCCCAAGCCTACTGAATACATTTACGCCATTGGCCTAGCTGCCAATGGTTAGCCACACCATTGTGGCTCCAGCCCTATAGTGCAACACCCAGACAGCCACGCTATTACCTTTTAAAAGAGAACACGGGACAAAACAGCAGAAAGAATAGCTGAATAAGGGTAGCACACGAGCATCCTAATCCATAGACAATCGCACATGTTATCATCTTGGAGTGGAGAAAATCCAGAGGTTCTATATGGTCAAAGGGCAAGCAAGGGTTGTAGTGGTGAAGTTCAGCTCCAGGAGCAACATATCCCATGATGAAGGACCATGTAGGAAGTACTGCTACCTCACAAGGTTTGTAAAGATATGATTCCAATACCCTACATCTTTTACTAATACATACCTCCATTGCCTGCAATAACTTGGCGATTGAAGAACCATCACCAACACCCAGTAGTAGTCTGATGGCAATACCTCTTCCCTCCCATGTACCCCACTTAATGACAAGCAATGGAGCCTCCAACTCAATGGCATGAGGAAAAACACCTTATATTCTCTCTGGATAGCCTCCAACCTGATGGCATGAATATCAATATCTCTTTCAGATAAAAAAAAATCCCTCCCTCCCTCCTCTCTTCTTCTATTCCCCACTCTGACCTTCTTACCTGCTTATCACTTCCCCCTGGATCCCACTTCCTTCCCTTTCTCCTCTCCTATCAGATTCCTTCCTCTCCAGCCTTTTACCTTTCCCACCCACCTGGCTTCATCTATCACTTTCCAGCTAACCTCCTTCCCCTCCCCCCACCTTTTTATTCTGGCATCTCTCCCCTTCCTTTCCAGTCCTGAAGAAGCGTTGACTGTGTATTCATTTCCATGGATGCTGCCTGACCTGCTGAGTTCCTCCAGCATTTTGACTGTGTGTTGCTTTGCATAACAGTGGGAAACTATTGGCTGACTCTATGTTCAAGTGTGGATGAAGGTGCAAATAATAATCAAGATCTTGTATGTTTACCTCACATTCAGCTTTGGGTAAGGAAGTAATATTTCAAGATCACACTCACAGTGATGAGAAATCCATTGTAGAACTCTATGTAAGGTTCATTTTGAGCTATTATACCAGTTGACATCTTTAACGTACACAGTGGGAAGAACTCTATTCTTAAGGACTCTGCATCAGAATCATTACATTTCACTGAGCTCATGGCAACTGGATACGATCAATGCCTTCCTGCACATGCAGTCACACTTCACTAATGCTCTCGTGTCATTCCTGTCACTTTCAACCGATACATAAAGAGGTGGCTCCATGAAAATGGGCATGTAAAGTGTAGCATTAGAAAACCTAAATGAGGCATGAAGATAACTCAGCAATAGCAGCAGCCATACACACTCAACTAGATTGTGTGCCTTAATTCAGAACACATTTGAATACTGCTACTGTACTGAGATTTGTTTGCGAATTTTTAAACAAGGCCTAAATGGAAAGTCATGACATTTATCTATGAAGGTAAATACTCTATTCCCTTTCTTGTTTGAGAGCCTTGTAGTGGCTTTGAATATCTAAGCACAAATTCAGTATCCTCTCTCAGGAATCTATTATTAGTTCCCTGATCTTGGTTTTGTGGATGGTAGTATTTATGCATCAATGGTGGGGTGGGGAAATGTAGGAAAGAATGGAATATGGGGGATGCTTGTAACTGTGTGTGAATGTGTGTGTCTGTCCGAATGCATTATTGTGTCAGTCGGGGTGTCACCTGAATGGCGTGGCACAGTAGTGTAGTGGTTAGCACAACGCTTCACAGTATCAGTGGCCCAGGTTCAAATCCCGCAACTGACTAAGGATACAAACATTAGAGAAATTTATTTATTTATTGTGAATGATACAGTGCAGAATAGGCCCTTCTGGGCATTTGGTTTGAAAATCCCATTGCTATTGTTATTTAATACACATCTGTAAGCAAAACAATTCAAAATCAGGCTAATAATCCAAACTGCAAATTAAATGGTTTCATATTAGCTCAATATTTTCTATATCCTTCCAGCTAAATGTGGAATCAATTGTAGTTTTCTGCAGAAGGTAACTTTCAGAACAACTAGATTTATTGTTAATTTTCTACGTTTTATTCTGGAAATCTAATACACATTGCCAACAATTACCAGGCATAAAAATGCAGTATTAGGATTCTGATGTAAAGTCTACGGCTAGTAAAATATTTAGAAACACCTCCTAATGTTTCCACGATTGTTTATTGAGAGAGATGGGATCTTGAACAAAAAATGCATTCATTTCTATGATTGCTTCCAGAACAAGGCTTTTTTTTGCCTGGCTGATATATGCCGCTTAGGTTGACATCACATGCAGTTTTGCCAAAGACACTTCAGTGTATGAATATAGGAATAACATTAGTCAATTCAGCCCTTCAAGCCTGGTTTTGCATTCAACCAGATAAATGCAGATATTCTTTAAATGCATCCAGAACCTGCTAATGGTGCAATGTCACTTCTGACAATCAAATAATTGTGTTCCAGGCAAATAATTATTGTGTTTAACTGTATTGCTGGCTTATTGAATTTGTCATAAAGCAGGGTTTAAATAAAGAATGATTGAATTTTAGTCCTCATAAATAATCCTTTATCGTGAGATGTGTGGTTTTGTTTGTAATGATAAGATTTAAGTAACAATTCTGAGCCTTCTGCAACTTAAACAACCAACCTCAATGATGATCTGTATCAGAAGCCAGAAGGGAACAGCAATATCTTCTTGGGGTGTCAATATTTATATTGCCTCTAAGGACATTGTTGGCTTCAAAAAGAAGGGATGGAACAACCACTTCGGATGGGCTTTAGTCAGTAAGTCTATCCAAAGTTGCTGCTCTATTCTTTATCTATTTTGTGACTCTACTGTCAAATTTGAAGCTATTACTAACAAAGCTCTTGCTTTATTCAAACCTTTTGCTCTACAAACTCAACTATGCCTTGAATGGCACAACAGATAGCCATTGCATGTTGCACCAAAGGCTATTTTGTTTACAGACCCAAACATAGCATCCATGCCTGGTGCCTTGACTGTGGGTATATGAACATAGCCTTTGGGTGGGGGGGGGGGGGGGGCGTGTGGTGAAGTCCAGAGATTGGGATCTTGAGGGCAGGAGATGATTAGTGATTATTCCAGAAATTAAGAGTATTGGTGAGTGGGTTCATGATAAAGGTCTTGGGGAGAATTCAGAAATTGAGACTTTTGAAGAATAATAAGGGTCTGAGATCTCCCATCCACTGCCACCAACCTCATAGTTCCCACACCCCACACTTCCCGTTTCTACCTCCTACCCAAGATCCACAAACCTGCCTGTCCAGGTAGACCTATTGTCTCAGCTTGCTCCTGCCCCACCGAATTAATTTCTACATACCTTGACACTGTCTTATCCCCCCTTGTTCAATCTCTTCCCACCTATGTTTGTGACACTTCTCACGCTTTGAATTTTTTCAATGATTTTAAGTTCCTTGGCCCCCACCGCCTTATTTTCACCATGGACGTCCGGTCCCTATATACCTCCATCCCCCACCGGGATGGTCTCAAAGCTCTTCGCTTCTTTTTGGATTCTAGACCTAACCAATTCCCCTCTACCACCACTCTCCTCCGTCTAGCGGAATTAGTTCTTACTCTCAATAATTTCTCCTTTGGCTTCTCCCACTTCCTCCAAACCAAGGGTGTAGCCATGGGCACCCGTATGGGTCCCAGTTATGCCTGCCTTTTTGTTAGCTTTGTGGAATAGTCCATGTTCCAAGTCTATACGGGTATCCGTCCCCCTCTTTTCCTTCGCTACATCCACCACTGCATTGGCGCTGCCTCTTGCACACATGCTCAGCTCGTTGACTTCATTGACTTTGCCTCCAACTTTCACCCTGCCCTCAAATTTACCTGGTCCATTTCCGACACCTCCCTCCCCTTTCTTGATCTTTCTGTCTCCATCTCTGGAGATGGCTTATCTACTGGTATCTACTATAAACCTACAGATTCTCACAGCTACCTGGACTATTCCTCTTCACTCCCTGTCTCTTGCAAAAATGCTATCCCCTTCTCACAATTCTTCCGTCTCTGCCGCATCTGCTCTCAGGATGAGGCTTTTCATTCCAGGACGAAGGAGATGTCTTCCTTTTTTAAACAAAGGGGCTTCCCTTCTTCCACCATCAACTCTGCTCTCAAACGCATCTCTCCCATTTCCCGCACATCTGCCCTCACCCCATCTGCCCACCACCCCACTCGGGATAGGGTTCCCCTTGTCCTCACCTACCACCCCACCAGTCTCCAGGTCCAACGTATAATTCTCCATAACTTCCGCCACCTCCAACGGGACCCAATACCCAGCACATCTTTCCCTCTGTGGTGAACTACATATACCTGTCTGGACACGCCCCCTGCTGACTGCTCCTGTGGCCCCTCCCACTGACTGTGGCTCCTCCCACAGACCCCGGTATAAAGGCGATTGAGGCCTGAGCCTGGTCCTCAGTCTCCAGGATGTAGTATGGTGGTCAACTACTGCTTGTTCTTTCTTACAGTCAATAAAAGCCGATACCTCGCCTTCACATCTCAGAGAGAGTTATTGATGGTGCATCACCCTCCCCCCCCCCCCCCGCTTTCCGCAGGGATCGCTCCCTACGTGACTTCCTTGTCCACTCGTCCCCCCCATCCCTTCCCACCGATCTCGCTCCTGGCACTTATCCTTGTAAACGGAACAAGTGCTACACCTGCCCTTACACTTCCTCCCTCACCACCATTCAGGGCCCCAGACAGTCCTTCCAGGTGAGGCGACACTTCACCTGTGAGTCGGCTGGTGTGGTATACTGCGTCCGGTGCTCTTGGTGTGGCCTTTTATATATTGGTGAGACCCGACGCAGACTGGGAGACTGTTTCACTGAACATCTACGCTCTGTCCGCCAGAGAAAGCAGGATCTCCCAGTGGCCACACATTTTAATTTCATGTCCCATTCCCATTCTGATATGTCTATCCATGGCCTCCTCTACTGTCAAGATGAAGCCACACTCAGGTTGGAGGAACAGCACCTTATATACCGGCTGGGTAGCCTCCAACCTGATGGCATGAACATTGACTTCTCTAATTTCCGTTAATGCCCCTCCTCCCCTTCTGACCCCATCCCTGACATATTTAGTTGTTGTTCTTATTTCTCTCTCTCTGCCCATCACTCTGCCTGTTCTCCATCTCCCTCTGGTGCTTCTCCCCCTTTCTTTCTCCCGAGGCCTCCCGTCCCATGATCCTTTCCCTTCTCCAGCTCTGTATCACTTTCGCCAATCACCTTTCCAGCTCTTAGCTTCATCCCACCCCCTCCGGTCTTCTCCTATCATTTTGCATTTCCCCCTCCCCCTATTACTTTCAAATCTCTTAGTATCTCTCCTTTCAGTTAGTCCTGACGAAGGGTCTCGGCCCGAAACGTCGACAATGCTTCTTATAGCTGCTGCCTGGCCTGCTGTGTTCCACCAGCATTTTGTGAGTGTCTGAGAGCAGTGCTTTATTGTTTGAAAGGGTGGGAAAGATGCCCAGAGATTTTCCAAAGAAAGAGCATTGACATACAATTCATTTTCTCTTTTAGTTTATTCATTTATGTGATTTGGATGCCCTTAAACTGCGGAGATTTATAGAGCTCCTTACATTTTAATTCCAGAACTCCTGTACTGTAGTGGGATTTGAACTCATGTCTTTGGAACAACAATGCAAGGTTCTTAATTTTAATTTGCTAATTTTACCACTGTCCTACCATAACCTATTCCAAGAATGCTGAATCCATCTTTTATTTTGACAGACCTCACCTGCTTGAAAAAAATGGATTTCTTCAGTTGAACCTACTTTCCTGGTCAAACCCCATTCGTCTTGAAGTGCGTCAGTGGTGGCAACCACAAGTGCACTTTGCCAACAATAAATGTTCATGGTGCATGGCACACACCCATCAGACATGGGCACGTTACACACATGCAACCACATGAAATAAGGTCACATGAGCTGCTAATCACTGTCAAGTTTACACTTTACTACCTTCTCAAAACACATAACAAGCATGCACTATATATTTGAACTTCTCGAGCAATATTTCTTAATAATTAAGGACAGACCTTCACACCAGGAGGACCAGGGCGACCAGGATTTCCATGGGGTCCTTGGCGTCCCTATAGAATGAATAAAGAAAGAAAGGCAGGAATCAGAGACCACATTTCTTGGCTTGAACAGCATGTAACACATCAATTAAACTATGTCATAACTGTAATAAAGCCAAAGCCCAAGTTTGGATAATCATAAAAGGTAATGAATTCCATTAGAATCACATCATTTGACTGATAAACATACTCACATACTTATACAACTTCCTTTTGTATTTCTATTTTGTCAAGTATATGTGATAATGTAACCTGTAGACCAAATAAAACTGCACAGCTGTGAGATCCGGGAGCTCTCGTTTGCTGGTGTACATACAAGTACCTTGCTCATGGCTTAGGATGCTTTCCCAGAGGGCTCAGTGAAGAAAGGGGTTACATCCATTCAGGATAGTACAGAAATCTAGCACAGACCCTTGCCATCCCTACAGCTGTCCACAGCTGCACCAGGACCTGGTGCCAAACCAGCAGTGAAGTGCTACACAGCTCAAAGTGGAGGTGCTATAAGGAAACACTGAAACACTAAGTTAGCTCTTTGGGCCTTCTGTTGGCTAGTGTATTGAAATGCTAGTCAACAGGATCCCCCTTCCAACATGCCAGACCATGGCCTCCTCTTATGCCAAGATGAGGCTACCCTCCGGGTGGAGGAGCAACACATTATACTCCGTCTGAGCAGCCTCCAACCTGATGGCATGAACATCGATTTCTGCTTCCGGGATAAAAACATGTTCCCTCTTCCTCTATTCCCCACACTGGCCTTTTAGCTCTTCTCTCCTTCCTATCACTTCTCCCTGGGTTCCCCCCTCCTTCCTTTTCTCCTATCGTCCATTTCTTCTCCTATCAGATTCCTTCTTCTCCAACCCTTTACCTTTCCCATCCATCTCACTTCACCTGTCACCTTCCAGCTAGCCTCCTTCCCCTCCCCTCCCTTTTTATTCTGGTGTCTTCCCCCTTCCTTCTCAGTCCTGAAGAAGGGTCTCGACTTGAAATGCCGACTGTTTATTCATCTGCTGCCTAACCAGCTGAGCTCCACCAGCATTTTGAGTGTATTGCATCAAAATGTAGTCATGGTCTGGCTGATGCTATCAGGTTGTAACTTCTGAATTTTAATTAACTCTCTTGCTTGAACTGTCTCCCTGATTGGCCAGGACTTGCCAGTTAAATTGGCCACGAAGTTTGAAGGAATGATTAACTAGGGGTTTTTAATTTCTACGATACCTCTCCATTTACAATCCACTTAACACGAGCAGGATGTAAAATCTAAATAAAAACTGGAAAATGTAAATCAGATTCCACTGGATAATGCCATGACGCTTGGTCAGAATCTGTCAGTTCACTCTCTTGCTGGGCTGCACACATGCTAGGGTTTAGATTTACTATGATTCCCCAGCTTTTAGGTTGGCTATCACTTCCTGGGTTGTACATTTGGCTAGTTGTAAGTAAATCCTAATTCATTTCAAAGGAATTGTAAAAATCTAGATGGGGAAGCAAAGGGAACAATGAAAGCATTACAAACAAGAGAAAACCTGCAGATGTTGGAAATCCAAGCAACACACACAGAAAATGCTGGGGGATCTCAGCAGGACAGGCAGCATCAATGGAAAAGAGTATAGTTGACGTTTCAGGCCGAAACCCTTCAGCAGGGCTGTGAAAGCCATTAACTAACTCTAGGAATTCCTCACTTCTGTTACGTTAATGTTGGTTCAGTAGTGCACCTGGGTTTCAGAGGATACAGATTAGCAAGCATTTGGAGAACTCCGGAGAGCTGAAAGTCAGCTAGTCAATTGAAGAAGGATGTTGGGAAGAAAGACATGTTGAGTAGTGGGGGCAGGGGTCAGTTGACGTGGCTAGTGTGACTGGTATATATAGTATGCTTGATATTGGTGATGTCTCTTGCTTCAGCTATTGTCACCAAAGTCATATGCACAAGTACATACAAGTAGAACATGTCAAACCTTGAAGATGATGGGTTACAGCAGCAGAAACCACAATTGTACTCAGTAGCCACTTTATTAAGTACAGGAGATACTTAATAATGTTGCTACTGAGCACATATTCACAGATGCAATGAAAAATTTACTTGCAGCAGCATCACAAGGATGTTCAAACATCATATAAGAAAAACATGAATTAAACAAGATTAAAAATAAGTCCCTGTTAGTCGACGTGACCAAAGTGGTTATAGTGCTGCCAAACCCTAGTGATTTGAGGTTGTGTCGGCTGATTCAAGAACCAAATAGTTAAAGGGAATTAGCTATTCCTGAACCTGGTGGTGTGAGATCTAAGACTTTGTTCCCTCCTTTGCAATGACAGCTGTGAGAAAATGGCATTGCCCAGATGGTGGGGATCTTTGATGATCGATGTTGCCTTCCTGAGGTGGGGGGCGGGAGATGTACTCATAATATAATGGGCAGAGTCCACTACCCACTACTCTTCTGCAGCTTCTTACATTCCTGTGCTATACATCGGCAGAGATAAACTTAGGTGTGTTTAGATGGATTCGTTTTTCAATTGTCTTAAGATCTAAAGATCAGCAGTACTATTATGTTTTCTGAGGGGGAGGTTGTTGCAATGCAGAAGCCTGCAACTGAACAGTTCTCAAAGTTTGAAATAAAAGCTACCATTTTCAACAACATCACAAAAAAGAGAAAATCTGCAGATGCTGGACATCCGGGTAGCACACACAAAATGCTGGAGGAACTCAGCAGGCCAGGTGGCATCTATGGAAAAGAATACAGTCGACGTTTCTGGCTGAGACCCTTCAGCAGGACTGGAGAGAAAAAGATGGGGGGGTAGATTTAAAAGATGGGGGAGGGGTGGGAGAAACACAAGGTGAGAGGTGAAACTGGGAGGGGGAGGAGTGAAGTAGAGAAATGGAAAGTTGATTGGTGAAAGAGATACAGGGCTGGAGAAGGGGGAGTCTGATAGGAGAGGACAGAAGGCCATGGAAGAAAGAAAAGGGGGGAGGAGCACCAGAGGGAGGCAATGGGCAGGTAAGGAGACAAGGTGAGAAAGGGAAAAGTAGATGGGGGGGAGGTGGAGGGCATTCCTGGAAGTTTGAGAACAAAATACTCACTGGCTCTTCATCACATCTCAAATCATCTAAAGTAATGTTGGACAATGGACACCATCATGTACCACTTAGAAATTCATAAAATGCGCAGAGGTGATCAGCTTTTCCAGAAAGCTATCTTCAATGCATTAGGTATGATTCAGTACTTGGTCGTTGCATGCCATGCCTGGCAAAAGGCAATTTGTTTGGAGGTGAGTTGTTATTCAAAAGTAGGTATGATACTCTTCTAGATATTGATGGAATGGCAGAGCATACTCAATGGGCCAAATGGCCTAATTCTGCTGTTTTGTATCTTATAATGCTCACACAAAGGTTGTAAATGTGACAAAGCAATTGTCTGAAAGCTCTTTTTATCCGAAAGGTCCTTACCTAGCTTTGGAAGTATAAGATCCCGGGAAACCATTGAGATCTCATACTGGTATTGAGCTATGCAGACATTCCCCAGGTTAAAACAGCGTCTTTCTTGAGAACTGTCCATAAGTTGGAAATGAACAAAAACAACATGCAGTAGAGGATCAAAGAAACAGCAAAAATCAGAGTGTGAGTAGGCATTGCAAGAGTGGCTGGCAGCAGGCCTCAACACGAGTGAGTGAGTGGATCTGCTTACTGATCCCAGGGGGATGAGGGAGTGGCGAGAGAAGAAAGCAAGTGGAAATGCCAATTTCCATTCACAATTCCACTGGCAGAAGAAGAAGGCAGCCCCATAGGAGCTGGGAAATCTAACAACATCCTTCATGCTAGTTTTCCAACACTTACACATGTACATATTGTCCATAAATCAGGTATTTGTAAGCTAGGGAGGACCTTTATCAACAGTCAGTCCCCTGCCACTGACCTATATTTTTTACACAAACAAGAGAAAATCTGCAGATGCCGAAAATCCAGGCAACACACACAACATGCTGGAGGAACTCAGCAGGCCAGGCAGCGTCTATGGAAAAAGGTACAGTCAACGTTTCAAGCCAGGACCCTTCTCCAGTCCTGCTGAAGGGTCTCAGCCTGAAACGTCAACTGTTTACTCTTTTCCATAGACGTTGCCTGGCCTGCTGAGTTCCTCCAGCATTTTGTGTGTTTTGCCTATATTTCTTTATCTATTTATCTCACCATGAAGTGCTGTGGTGTTGCTATCTCCAAATAATTGAAGGCTTTTTTTCCCCATTAGAGTTGCAGTGAAGTATTCTCTTTCCATCCTCTTGAAAGCCATTCCCCTTTTATGCTGTTTGTTTGCGGATTTGCAATTTTTAAACAATTTCTGTATTATTCAATTAGCTGTTGCAACTTGCTGTTGATTGTTCTGATATTTCTCAACTGTTCACCAATTTTTTTTGCTGTTGTGTATCAAGTCTGTTTTCTATTGGCTTCTGAGTTCTGCCAGGCCTCCATATGTGCTTCCTTGAGATGGTAACCAAGGCGGAAAAGTACAATTTCTGGCAATGTAACAGGATTGACTTGGACTGCATGGGGTGAGTTGAGGATGTAGTACTGAGTACAGTATCATTTTGCAGAATTAATACTGGGGATTTTATTGCTGATATTGGTAATTTTATTTCCAGATTTTACTGTCACTAAGCAGGCCTGCTTCCTTAAGTTCGTCATAGCTGGGGATGGTAGAGAGGACAAGCTCCTATTAAATGCTCCCAATATCATGTGCCTCAAATAGCTTCTGACAACCAAGTCCAGTTCCTGGCCTTCACGTGCCACTTAGCTATTAAGCCCAGTGGAACCGTTTCTACTGACAGGAAAAGGGGCAAAGGAGGGTTATTGGTGCCTTAAAACCAGTCGCTTTGGGCAGAAGGGGCTCATCAGCCATGGTTGGCAGCTCATCTAGGAGAAGGAAAACTCTGATCTCAAATCTCTGCTGCCTTGTGGCTATACCCACTCACGGGGAAGGCTTCAGGAATAAACCCATGAAGGAAAATCCGGAGCTGGAGTCCCTAAGGCAGTCCTATGTTGTATTCAATGTTGACTGGCAACTCCTGCGACGCTACTGGTACCAAACTGTATCTGTCATTCCTTTGGATTCATCAGATGCACGGAGAGGGGGAGCTGGGAAACAGCTTGCTCTCCATATCTTACTGCCCAGGCTTGCATATCTAGACACCTAGGATGCAATATCCATGGTCAACTCTTATTGATGGAGGCCTCAAACAGAAGCAGGCTTAGAAAGTGTGCCCAAGTTTCCACAATTCTATATCTTCATTGGCATTGCTGGCAGTTGTTACTGTTGTGTTAAAGTCACCAATGAGGATTCAAGCTCTGTGTGCATGTGGCATTGGTTCTGAAAGTTCAGATTTCCTACTGAATGATTTGTGGACTGCCATGATTGTCAGAGCTCCAATCCTCACATTATTTTAAATATCATTGCTTTTCTTTGTGGATCCTTGATGCTATTTTGATAAACAGGTCTGATTTTATATTGCCTTATTATTCATGAGGTCTTCATATTGCCAACTTCATGATTTACTGCTGCTTGGCCTTTTCTTTTCTGAACAAAGAACATAACATCTGTTTTCCGAGCACAACTTTTCAATTAATGTTCAACAGAGATGAGGCTCTCAAAATGCAACAGCCAGTGCTGTCCTTGTGATGCACCCAGTTTTAGGTGACTGTTATGTTTATGTTGATCAGGATCACTGTTCACTGAGCAATGGAGAATTGATTTGAGGGGATGTTTTCAAAATTACAAAGATATCACTTATATATCATTTTTACAAAACCAAATACAATTTTTAAAAATACTTTTGTTTGCACTAGATCTCTCTCACAACAATTTACATAATGTAAAATATAGACTGAGGCCCATACAACTTTTGCTTTTCCTACTTGTATTTGTAATACAGGAGTTTATGAATGGAGTTGGAATGTTACTGTACTCAGGAACTATGAAGATGACAATCATCTTGGATTGGCATGAAAAATAGATGGTGAAGGGTTCGTCATTTTTCACAAATTCTGTTCACCTTTGACTATTAAATATTAAAATGTTAAATTCCCAATGCTTGTGAATTTGACCTGATATATCGTATTTTTAAAATTTTCTACAAGTTCTCAACTTACTAAATTCACAGCTGCTTGTTTTTATTCTGCTGTCATTCTCACATAACCTATAAAGCACAAGGCATTTGTATGGTACCAGGCACAACAATAAGACCATGTGACTGGAGTGATTTATAACTCAGTAGAATGAGCTAAAGGGTCTTTCTGCTGTATGTCATGGACATTAAATAGGCAATTTCCACAAACAGACATAAAACAAAACTTAGCAAAGAGAGTATGCATTAACGTAGCCTTTCCATGACTTCAGGATATCATAGTGCACTTCACTACCAGTTAAGTAGACTTGAAGTATAACTACAATATTTTAATGCTAAACAACAGTTAACCTGCAAACAACAAAATGATTTACACACTACAAAATGCAGTGAATGTGCTAAAATGGCGATTGACCAAGCTAAACATTGACCAAGTTACTTGAAGAAATCCAAAAATTACACAGATAAAGTCTTGCCATTACTTAAAAAGGTATTAGGACCTCTGTTTATCATCTCATGTAATGGGTGGCAGGCCAGAGGTTGCGATATTTCCAGAAATGCGCATTTGAAGCAATGCAGTGCAAAGACTCGTGCTGGTTTTGCGACAGGCAGTGTTCTTTTACACAAGGTCGTGTATCCCAAAACTCACCCAAAGGTCCTTCACTTGTGAGTCCTCACCTCCGTGAAGAATAGAATTTATGGAAGAGATTAGCTGAAGAGCATTGAAGATGGAAGGAGGACAGGATAGTAAGAGGAGTGGAGGTAGGAAGAGAGGATGGTGGAGAAAACAAGAGGATCCCAGAAAGAGAAGCAAGCAGATGGTTATTTGAAAGGAGATATGTGGGAGGTGGCCTGAGGGTCTCAGTAGGGTAGATTAGATGGGTGTTAGGGTTATGATTGGAGATCATTCATGAAATTTTACTGCACCTCCTCTTTCAGATGTTTATACCCTGGTTTTAGACACCTAGCCAGAAGTATCTTCAGCCTGTCAAATCCACTATATATTTCAATGAGATTTCCTCTCATTCTTCTGAACTCCGGTGAATGATGGACTTTATGATCTGATCTCTCTCATTCAACAGTCCCACTTCCCTGTACTGGGGTAACCAGAAGTGTACACAATATTGATTAACAATGGATTGACTATCCTCATAAACCAGTGAAGTAATCAGTATGATCAGCCTTTATAGCAGTCCCCTTGTGGAAATGGACTTTTCTTGGATAGGGAAACCAGATCTGTGTGCAATAATCCAGATTTACAAAAAAAAAAAGCCTTTAATAATTGTAGCAAAACATCCATGCTCTATACCCAAAACCACTGGCAAAAAAGATCAACAAAAAATTCACCTTTCTAACTATTTACTGCTCCTGTACATTTGCTTTCAGTGACAAATGTCTTCATTAATCAATTCTGTGTGCAGTTCAGATTGCCCCATTACAGGAAGGTGTGGAGTCCGTGGAGAGCTGTGGTGAACTACATATACCTGTCTGGACATGCCCCCCCTCCCCGCTGACTGCTCCTGTGGCTCCTCCCACTGACCCCTGTATAAAGGCGATTGGAGGCACTGCTCCTCCCTCAGTCTCCAGGATGTTGTATGGTGGTCTCTTGCTGCTGACTACTCTCTTCCAGCGAATAAAAGCCTATATCTCGCCTCACATCTCTGAGAGTTATTGATGGTGAATCAGGCGCAGAAGAGGCCTAGCAGGGGGATGTTTGGATTGAAGAGTATTATCTATAATTAGAGGCTGGACAAACTTGGGTTGTTCTCTAGAGCGCTGGAAGCTGAGGGGGGTCCTGAGAGAACGATGGGCGGAATACATAGGGTAGATAGTCAGAATCTTTTTCCCTAAGTAGAAATGTCAAACACTAGAAGGGGTAAATTTAAAGGTAAGTGCAGGATGCTTTTTTTCTTCCACAGAAAATAGTTGTTCCTGGAATCCACTATCAAAGGTGGTGGAAGCAGAGACAATAGTGCCATTTGAGAGGCATTTAGAGGCAGAGAAACATCCATGGAATAGAGGGAGAGTGGATTGTGAGCAGGCAGACAGGTGTAGTTTGACATCGTGATTGGTGTGGTAACTTCTACTTTACAAAAAGACCACTTGACAACTTGATGGCCAAAAGAGCATCTTTATCTGGGACAGCAAATGATATTTACAATACAGAGGCTTCCAGGTACCTCGTGCGGCATGGGTGGAGGAACTATATACAATGCATACTGGGAGTAAAAAGAGCGGAAGTAAAGACCCTGCCAACCCTGGATCCCGCCTCTTGCTACCAACAGCTTCCCGATTAGTATTAATTTACTTTTAATAATACTCACACTACAACAGTAAATGTAAAATGTAAATCGTAAAATGAAGGGTGTCATTGTGTGTCTCTATTCTATTTCCCAATCTATAATAAGTACTCTACCTTGCATTTTTTTCTTATGAAAAACTGGATAATTTTACCTTTATCCATCCTAAGATGTGTTGGCTAGATGTTTACTCACTTATCTACATCACCTTATGGCTTCTTATAAATCTTCTCCCACACTACAGCACCAGGTTGTTTCATCAGCAAATTTAGAAGTTTCACATTTGGTTCCCTTAATCAACTGACTGATATGCATCGTGAACAGCTGAGAGACAAACACTGAACCCCATAGTTCCTATCTTAGGATACCATATGACTTGAGGGGAATTTGCAATTTGCATTCCCACATAGTGCTTGCCTAAATCATTTTGGTGGACATGGATTTGAGAAGATTCTCGGCGAATGACTCCAGTGTAGTTGTACTAACTACATTCACGGTGGAGGAGGAAATTAATGCCAAGAATGGTTAAAGGGCTGAATTTCTCTTCATTCCTCAGTTAGGATGACAAATGGATATTACTGATGAAAAATATTATAGAGTTTTGCATATTTATTATTTTGGTAGTTAACAACAGGGTAAATTTTCATTGCATTGACTCTTCATCTTTACAGCTCTTGATTCCCGTTCAAAGTTAAAAGTTATGCAATTGCACACCGTGCCGGTTGGCTATTGCAGGGAGCTCATGCTGTTATGACCCCAGCCCCCTCCTTTGTGAGAATCGCAAGAGCCCTAGTGAAGGGGGGGTCAATGACCCAAGAGAAGAGAGAGATACATGCGGTGTCCCTCGTTTCACGGCGAGGCAAAAGCTGGCGACTGTGGTCATTGTCTCATGGAGACACCTTTGTGAATTGGGAACTGTACTACGTGTATACCTTCAGGGCAACGTGGGTGGAGAGACGGAGAGAGATTGCATCATCCCAACCTGATTGACATCTGAGACCCCATGAGTTCAGATAAAAGAGGGGTTGTAAAGACGGCTTCCCCAGACGCACCAGAAGACACACTAGAAATCCTGTGACAGCGTTTAATAGCGACAGCCGGTGGGGGGGTTCGTGTGCGTCTTTTCCTTGCCTGGGATTGGCGACCTCACCACGGAAAAACGGCTTAGCTGCAGGAGAGGCCACAAGTGAGCGGCCATTCTCCAACGAGACTCCGACGGATCGAACTCATAAAGGTTGGAAAAACCTGCTGGGTAACTGTTTCATTCAATCTCTATCTCTCTCTCTCCAACAAAAGTGCACCACCGCGACACCCCAAAAGACGGCAGCTGGTGGAACTGCAGTGACCGCAAGAGACTTTTAGATATACAGCAGACAATATATACCTTACCCCTAGACAACGATAGAGCTAATTTCTTATTGATTATTACTATACCTGCGCTTTAGATTGAGTATTGACGATGTATGTTATCTGAATGTTTGTATTAACCTTACTTTTGTGCCCCTTTATAAATAAAAATGTTTAAAAATGGTACCATCAGACTTCAGCGGACCTCTCTATCTTTGCTGGTAAGTGATCCAGTTACGGTATACGTAACAATGCGTAGAAGCAAGTTTGGATAGCTCAGCTGCACCAAATTGTTTCAATCGAATTGACAGATGTTCTGGTAGGAAAGTGATTCAATGTAACTGTTCTCAGTCCAATGCTGAACCAATGGAAAGTGAGCCAAACTGGAATATAACCCAGCTGACATCTGGCCAACTTTCAACAATTAATTATGACTCACAGTTTGGTTGTTGCAATCAGCTGAAATAACTGTTGTCTTCCACTTTTGAAAAAAATCCTAGCTGTACTTCAGTATTTCAGATTCACACTGCCTGATATGTATTGAACAATTCTACAAATCTTTCTGCTATTCACACCTTCTAAAAAACTAAAGTCTTCCCAGCGAGGAGATGACGACAAGCATTATTAGCCACCCTAAGCCAGAAATTCAAAATACCGTACTTAAGACAGCTGCAATGTCACAGATAATTTTGTCCAGCTCATATTGTTACCATCAAACTGGTATAAACAATTCAATATGAACGCGGCTGGTGTGAACAATCTAATTCAAACCCAGTTGCCATGAACAATTTGATCTGCTCCAGCTGGTGTGAACAACCTAATTGAAGTCAGGTAACTGAATATTGCAATTAGATCTCCGTGGAAGGCCTTCTACTGATAAATGTTAACTTATCAGAGAGCTGCAGTGAGTATTTATCATGCAGTTTCTCACATTTTGTGTAAATATGTAAACTCCTGCAAAACTGCATGATTGCAAATGA
Organism: Hemitrygon akajei; assembly: GCF_048418815.1. Taxonomy (NCBI): domain Eukaryota; kingdom Metazoa; phylum Chordata; class Chondrichthyes; order Myliobatiformes; family Dasyatidae; genus Hemitrygon; species Hemitrygon akajei. The sequence goes on from NC_133130.1 coordinate 185,837,338, forward strand.
GAAACCTCATTACTTACAGAAATAATGCAAACTGATGTTAAATATAAATGCTTGAAATGTGATCACACTGGAATCATCATTCATGAGAAAACTGTATCTGTTCAGTGCAACAAGATCTTCAAATTTAAGCATATTTTACTGAGTACTGATCCTGTATGGTCACATTATGCAATGGATTAGCATTCAGCCTCATTACAGAGGATTCCAGTCAACTGGTTATTCAAGGCAGCCCGTTTATTTGGGACAGCTCTTAAAGGACACAAACTAATCGAGGAAATAGCTGGGATCCCCTTTGTTTATTTCTGTCATTATGGCACTGAATTAGGGCAGGAGACTGCCGGCAAACAGGTTCTAATGAGCTTCAGTCACGTAAACTTGTGTGGCCATTAGACACTGCACCGTGCTTAAAGCTTTTAAACAGCGTCAGTTACATGTGTTTGTGTTCAAAAAGCAGTGATTTCCGTCAGCAGTAAGACAATTCAGAACTGCTTTGCTCACTACGATTTCAGGCCTTCAGGTGTGGAGATGCCAGAAACGTACAAGAGTGAAAATGAAACGATTTCACTTCTTCAACAAAGTAGGCATTACGAAGGTATCGACAACAGCTGCTGCTCGACGAGGATTCAAAGGAGTATGTCACCATCAATACGCACAAGGGATTATTCAAATACAATCGCCTGGTGTTTGGAGTGGCATCTAGCCCCGCCATTTTCCAAAGGACAATGGACTCTTTGCTGCAGGGGATTCCGCATGTAGCAGTGTATCTTGATGATATTTTGATCACGGGAGCCACGGAGGGGGAGCATCTGGCTAATTTAGAACAGGTGCTGAAGAGACTCTCAGATGCAGGGCTGCGGTTGAAACGTGGAAAATGTGTTTTCCTGTCTCTGAGTGTGACCTACCTGGGACACAAGATTACAGCTGAGGGGCTTTGCCCAGTGGAGGAAAAAGTGAGAGACAGGATGAAGAGGTCAATACTCCCCAATGCCATTAGGCTTTACAATTCAACCGCCAGGACTTAAGAACTTTTTAAAAGCTATTATTAATGCTTTTGAGATAGTGATTTAGATGCATATCATATTTTTTTACTGAGTTAAATATTGTATGTTATTAGTTTTGCTACAACAAGTGTATGGGACATTGGAAAAAAAGTTGAATTTCCCCATGGGGATGAATAAAGTATCTATCTATCTATCTATCTATCTATCTATCTATTAAGGCGGCCCCAAGCCCCTAGAGCGTCACTGAATTCAGATCATTTTCGGGCATGGTGAATTATTATGGCAAGTTTCTTCTGGACCTCTCAAAGGTTTTGGCCCCACTGTATAAGCTGCTTCACAATGACACTAAGTGGCAGTGGGGTGAAGAGCAGGAGGAAGCTTTCAAGAAAGTGAAAGAACTCCTGCACTCAGCGAAGCTGCTCGTTTACTATGACCCAGACAAGGAGATCACCCTTTCATGTGACGCTTCACCCTATGGAGTAGGGGCAATTCTCTCACACGTAATGGAGGACCGTTCAGAGAAGCCTATTGGTTTTTCTGAAGGCTACTGAGAAGGGATATTCACAGCTAGACAAAGAAGGTCTGGCCATTGTTTTTGTGGTCAAACGTTTTCATCAGTACCTCTATGGATGTGCATTCACAATTTGTACGGACCATAAACCACTGATGAGACTTTTTAAGGAAATCCAGATGCACCCCACCACTATCCTCAGCCAGGATACAGCATTGGACTCTCACATTGTCAGCCTACCAGTATACTATCGTGTACAGAGTGGGTGGGGATAATGCAAACGCTGATGCGCTGAGTCGACTCCCTTTACCTGAGACGCCTGTTACTACATATGTGCCTCCAGAGACTGTGTTTTCATTGGAGAGGCTGTCTGCGACACCTGTAAAGGCAACCCAGATCAAGTAATGGACAGAGATTTGAGTCCTGTCTCAAGTCAAGACTTTCCTTTTACAAGGTTGGCCCAGAGTTGTGGAAGGAGAGGAACTGAGATCTTATGCCAAACGCAAGACTGAACTGAGTCTGTAGGATGGTTGCATTTTCTAGGGCTGAGGGTCATCGTGCCTCCCCCTGGCCATTCACAGATTGTGGAAGAAATTCATGAGACTCACCCAGGGGTGCCTCGAATGAAAAGCCTTGCAAGATCCTATGTCTGGTGGCCAAGAATGGATCAGGATCTGGAGAACAAGGTAAAATCATGCACGCAATGTCAGACTAATCAGAACATGCCACCACCAGCTCTTTTGCACCCATGGGAGTGGCCAGTCTACCACTGGTCTAGGCTACATTTGGACTTTGCTGGCCCCTTTATGGGACAGATGTTTCTTGTAATGGTAGATGCACATTCCAAATGGAGCAAAGCTCACATCATGAGCAACATCACAGCCCCCTCAACCATAGACAAACTCAGGCAAGTGTTTGCAGTCCACGGGTTGCCTGACACTCTGGCCCGACATTCACCAGTGAGCTGTTCGGTGAGTTCATGCGGCAGAATGGCATTCATCACATTCGGATGGCCCCTTTCCACCCAGCCTCAAATGGTTTGGCTGAGCGGGCTGTTCAGACAGTGAAGGAAGGCCTGAAGCGGATGACAGGGAACTCTCTTAGTTCCAGGCTTTCACGTTTCCTGTTTAAATACCGCCTCACTCCACAGACTACGACTGCACGCACTCCAGCAGAGATGCTGATGGGGCATAGGCCCAAGTCAAGGTTGCACCTGCTGCGCCTGGACATGAAGGCAAAAGTGGAGAGAAAGCAGGAAAAGCAGAAGGAGGGACATGATCAACATGCGCGAGACAGACCGTTAGAACCGGATGACAATGTCTATGTGAGAAACAATCAGCAATGGCAACCTGGTGTTATTCTTAAGCAGAGTGGTCCAGTCTCCTATGTTGTTAAACTGACTGATGGGCGTGTTTTCCGCAGACATCAGGACCATGTGCGCCTGCGTCATGATTCCAGCTCAGAGGCAGACAGTTCCATGGAGTTTCCAATGGTGAGACAGACTACTGGGGAAGCATGTCCACCAGTGACTTTGCTAGAGGGAGACGCACTGGCAGAGGGGGCAGAGTCCCCTGAAGAGGATGGACATTCTTACGCGGACATACAGACCCCTCTCGTATCCCCAACACTAGATCCACCCAAAACATCCTCACCAGCGGTGCCTGCTGGGTCACCGGGGGTAGTGCATAGATCGCAGCGCCCTCACAAACCTCCTGACAGACTGAATCTTTGATTGGATAGTTTCTTTTGTTGTTAGATTGAATGTTGATTTTGCCATTTTTTTTTTTAGGTATTTTTGTATTGGTAACCTGTTGCTGATGATACAACTGTTTTTATTTCACAGTTCTTCTATATTTGGGGAATGTTGGATTTTAAAGGGGGAGAAGTGTTGTAATGTGAGTATTATTAAAAGTAAGTTAATACTACCTGGGTTGGCGGGATCTTTACTTCCGCTCTTTTTACTCCCAGTATGCATTGTATATCGTTCCTCCACCCATGCCGCACGAGGTACCTGGAAGCCTCTGGATTGTAAATATCATTTGTCATCCCACATAAAGATGCTCTTTTGGCCATCAAGTTGTCAAGTGGTCTTCTTGTAAAGTAGAAGTTACCATAACCCTCTCCTGTTAGACTGTTTGAGCTAACTCATTTTTTTATTCTTTCTTACTTCTCTTCTAATATTTGTATATCTGTGCACTTGTAATGCTACTGTGACACTGCAATTTCCTTTGGAATCTATAAAGTATCTATTTATCTAAAAACTCCTGCCGCCTAGATCTGTGAATGACTACCATGGCCAGGCCCAAGAGAGAACCAGCTCCTGCATCCAGCTCTGTTTGGCTTATCAAAGAACATGAGTATAAGACCAATGTGCAATGAGAACAGGAGGACACTTCAAACCCTCAAAGAGGGGCTACTGCCTCTTACATTCTGTGTACGCATGGAACATGTAACTCCATGCTGCAGGAATAACAGGCAGCCTGAGAGACCATGAGCCAGCTTAAATACTTGACACAACACTCTTCACTGCAGGTTCCCCGATGTCGTGTGGGTGGACTCCGTATAGATAAACGTACACAGGGGTGCCGCCCTTGCCACTGGATGGCAAAACTGACCATCACAGCGAGTCTACAGGGCAGGGAAGGGCAAAGAAGGGGAGAGTGTGCAAGGACCGCCCATGCAGGTGTGGGGTGGTGTGCAGGGCATTTTCAAGAGATGGCGAGGCCTTGTGGACCTGCTTCCAAGGTGGGCTGAGGGGCCTGGGACTAATGAACAATTCTGGCTGAGCTGAGGGGGTTCATTATGGGGGGGACTGTTCACACTCATTGTTCCCCTCGACACTCAGTTCCGGAGATTTTGGCCATGACTCTAAAATGCAGGAGCTCTTCCTTTGCTGGTAGAGAAGCATTGTGACTGGAAGTGACCCCATCCCAGAATCTGAAAAGGTCATGGGAAAAGAGAAACACAGCTGATGCCTGCCACTGGGAGTTGCAAGACATATTGAAGCAATGAATTGATTGCCAATACATAACATGCTGATGGATGCTCTCTACTCAGGTATTTTTGAGGTCTGGAGCCAGAGAATTGCTCTCTGGTTTCAAATACACAGCCGTGCCAGATTGCAATGCTGGAAAGACTTGGAACGACAGCAGAAGCCCAATTCAATCTCTTATCCCAGAAGAAGTCCTCCAGTTTCTTCTGGATGTTGGCAGCAAAGGCAAGGTCAGGACCACAGTAACCAAATGGTATCGCAACATGAAGGTCACCTGTTGGTCTATGACAAGTACCCAGCCATTGTAAGAATGCTGAGTGATAGCTAAGTGAGACATTCATGTCCAGCTCCTGCCAGTCTGCTAGCCAAGGTTCCTCAGCAGGTCTCACGTAAACTCCCAGACAGAAGAGGTTTGTGGTGCATTCTCACTTCCATCTGGCAATGGCTTACTAGGTGTCTGGAATAGTTAACATGATAGATCCATGCAGAGAGCAAGGCAAAAAGAGCCCACTGGCACTCGTACCTCTTCCGCAAGCCAACCTTATCTGTGACCACAAGAGGCACCTTATCACCAAAGGCTGGGAGGACAACCTTTACAGCCAGCTGACACAGAGCTCCCTCCAAAGAAGCCACATAATAGCTTCACTTGATGGAATACAACTGGCCAGACAAGGGCTTTCCCTGATCTGATGTAATCCTCTCCCAAAGCGCAGGACATCATGAAGGACTCATTGACTTTTACAAGGAACTCTGCAGCAGCATGAAAAAAACAGACTTTGGTCACAAAATGCAGCCCATGTCTAAACAAGCTGAAAGCAACTAGTGTTGGCTTAAGTCATAGCTGGAGTTCTGGGGCTTGTTGCAACCAACTTCGGTTGAAATCAATTGTACATTTTGAAAGGCCATGGCATGTCTGCATGTAACAATTTTCTGATGCTTTGAACAAGCGGAGGAAAGGGCACTACCCTCAGAAATGTCCAAGCCTTCAAGATCAACCATCGTGAAAGGATGAGGCTAAAGAAGCTGATGTAATATGCAAAAGAATATAGAACGTAAAGAGTGCAGCACAGTACGGGGCTTTTGGCCCATGATGTCGTAGTATACCTTTAAACTACTCTAAGGTCTAAACCTTCCCTTGCACATAGACTCCATTTTTCTTTCATCCATGTGCCTTTCTCAGTCTCTTTAATCTCCCCAATTTATCTGCCTCTACTATGCCTGGCAGCGCGTTCCCCACGCTCACCACTCTCTGTGTACAAAAACCTACTTCTGACATCCCAGCTATACTTTCCATCATTCCCCTTAAAGTTATGTCATTGCATATTAGCCATTCCAACCCTAGGAAAAAGGTGCTGGCTGCCTAATCTATCTTTTGCACCTCTATCAAGCCACCTCTCATGCTCTTTCACTCCAAAGAAAAAAGCCCTAGCTTAGCAGAAAATCCAACAGGTGCCATTTGCTTCTTAAAAGGTGCAATGAATTCTTCGTTAAGAAATGTGGTAAATGCCACTTGCAAAAAATTTCCTTTGCTTTACTCACACACTGCATCATACTATCAGGTTTTATCACTATCTAATAGCAACTCCATCAAGCACAAAAACTACAAGACCTCTGTATGTCTCACAAAACTTCACACAATTAACATTACTCTAATAATTACACCCAAATCTGATGGATAGAAACATAGAAAACCTGCAGCACAATACAGGCCCTTCGGCCCACAAAGCTGCGCCGAACATGTCCTTACCTTAGAAATTACCTAGGATTACCCATAGCCCTCTATTTTTCTAAGCTCGATGTACCTGTCCAGGAGTCTCTCAAAAGACCCTATCATATCCGCCTCCACCACTGTTGCCGGCAGCCCATTCCATGCACTCACCACTCTCTGTGTAAAAACCTACCCCTGACATCTCCTCTGTATCTACTTCCAAGCACTTTAAAACTGTGCCCTCTCATGATAGCCATTACAGCTCTGGGAAAAAGCCTCTGGCTATCCACACGATCAATGCCTCTCATCATCTTAAACATATCCTCTGTCACTCCAAGGAAAAGAGGCCAAGTTCACTCAACCTATTTTCATAACGCATGCTTCCCCAATCCAGGATAGTCACTTCCTGGGTCAGGGGGTCTCATGTTTTGCCAAGCTCAGCTTTCAAAACACAACAGCTACCACATGTAAGACCAAACAGTGAAAGTTGAACATCCAACCATATGCCTTGTTTAGCTTCTGGTAGCAAATGGGAGCCAGTCTTCAGTTCTTAAAATGTAAATGGAAGCAGCAATGAGTTTGAAGCTGTAGAGCAGCTTTACAAACAAGCTCTGTCTATGGAATGGACTGCTAGCCCACAATACCTAGTTTATTGCTGCTCAAGAGATGCAGTGCAAGACAATTGGTTATTTAATTTGGCCTGTTTCAAAGCAGACAACACTGGCTAAGTTGCTAGTTCAAAATGGGATGGAAAGGTTTAAATGGACCCGAGGAGCAAGATTTGCCACATGGAAAGTGGTAGGTATATGGAATGTGCTGCCAGAGTAAGTGGTACATGTGGGTACAATTACAATTTTTAAGCAACAATTAGTCAAAAACCATTGGATAGGAAAGATATAGAGCAGGGGTTCCCAACCGTTTTTATACCATGGACCCCTAAGATTAACCGAGGGGCTCATGGACCCCAGGCTGGGAGCCTCTGGCATAGAGGAGTACGGCCCAAATTCAGACAAAAGGGTCTAGCTCAGGTATGCAGGGATGAACTGCACCAAAGCGCCAGTTTCTGTGTGGTATGATTGCACTAAAGAATTATGACTGATGGCTTCAAGCCTCATACACAATCAGAATCATCAATAATGTAGCACTATCTCATTGCTAGACAGAAATATTACTTGAGATTATGTGCTCAAACATTTGAGTAGTCTTTGAATCCACAGCTTTCTGATTCAGTCGAGGGTACAGCCAACTACTAAAAAAAGCTTTATATATATTATATATATATATAGTTTCTAGCAGCTGAAATTGAACCAAACCACTAAGTTCACAAGAGACCACTGTTCACTGAAGCTTTCCATATTTAATCCATTCCCATTTATCAGTCTAAAATCCAGGGGAACACAAGAAACATTTTTTATTCACTACTTTCCTTGATTAAATATTTAAATACTTAATAAATAGCTGCACCAACTACTTTAAATATTTATTCATACAAACTGCTAAATCAGCATTTTTCCCCTTTCTAACTAGGTATTTAATCATTGGAGAAAGCAACCGTGGAATTTGGCTTTTCTTTTTTAAAAGATCAGAACATAAAGACATGAAATAGTTGCAAGATCCAGTTCTTAGAGATTGTCATATCATTCATTAAGATCATAGCTGGTCTTCCACCTTAGCATCATTTTCCAGCAGAATCCTCATACCCCATGATTTACCTAATCCAAAAATCCATCAATCCTTCTTTTGAATAAACATAATGGCAGTGCATCACAGCCTCTGGGGCAAAGAATGCACAAGGATTACCATATTCTGATGCGAGAAATATCTCATCACCTCATTTGTATTCAGCCTTACTCTGACACTGTTCCAGTCCCTTCATTTATCATCAGTGGAAACATCTCCTTGCATCTAGCCTATCAAGCTCTTTCATAATTTTGCATGTTTGATTGAGATTTCCTCTCATTCTTCAAAACTGGAGAGAATGCAGTCCAAATCTACTCACTGAGCACACTGTCCTCCTGTGGAACTAGTCAAGTGAATCTTCATTGAAAGGAATATACAGTTTTTTTTATGGAAAGGGACCAAAGCTGCACACTATGCTCCAGGTGTTGTGTCACAAAGGACACGTACACTCACAATAAAGTTTTCTAACTACTGTATTCAAATCCTCTCATAATAGAAACTGTTTGCTTTTATTGCATGCTATGCATATGTGTTGGCTTTTAATGGCTTAAGTACAATCGTCCCTAAGCCCCTTTGAACATCCGTAACCATTAACAAATACTTTCTTTTCAGCTATAGCCAGCCACATTTTTCCACCTTGCATTCCATCTGCCACACTTTCAAACAATCATTCAACCTGTCCTTATCCTCTTGAAGCCTTTCTATATCCTCCTCTTTAATCACAGTACCTCCTAGTTTAAAATAGTCAGTAGACTTAGAACTATGTCATTTGTCCCCTTTCTCCAAATCATTGTCATAGACTGTGGAGTCCAGCAGCAATGTGTGTGTTACCCCCGATTTATGTCAGTAACCAAATTCTATTCTTTTCAGTATATTACCAGAGTTCCATGTGCTTCAGTTCTCTTATCCAAGTCCTATGCAGGTTCTTACAGAATACCTTCTAAAATACATTCATCCACCGATTCTCTGCTATCTATTCTAATAGTCACCTCCTCAAAAAAATAGATTAGTCAAGCATTATTTTTCATTACATAAATCTGTGTTGACTGTTCTTTTCAATTCCTTTGTCATTATACCCATCAGTGGAGAATCCAGTATCTTCCTAACAGTGCTCTTATCCAAAAAAAAATTTCAGAATCTATAAAACATTGGAAAACGATAACAAGGGTGTCCACAATCTCTAAAGGCATATCTTTTCAAACTCTGGTTTGTAAATCACTGAGTGCTTGGAATTTAGCAGCTTTCAAGCTCATCTATTCTTTTGGTGCTAAATTTGGCAGGTATTGTATGACTTATTCTGTGAAGAGAGTTAAAAAGTAATTAGTTCATTGCTCCTGCCTATGAATTCCCTTGCTTCTGTCTGCAGGTGGTCCGTACTTGTTAGTCTTTTGCTTCCTAAGCCCCTATAAAAAATTATCAATTTTAAAATTTATAGTACCATAATATTCCATCTTTATCAATTTCCTGGTTCATGACTGAGTCCTCAAATGTTCCCAGCGATCAGGCTGACTGCTATACATCTCTTCCTTGAATCTACCACCATCTTTAACTTCCCTCGCTGGCCCATCAACTTTTTGTGTCTTACAGAATTTTTTCTTTAAATGTTTTCCTGGCCAAGGTCATACAGATTGCTTCAAGGTTTTAAAAATAAAATTCCAATGGCAATTATGACAATAATGCATTAGATAGTTACTCTATAACTCACATTTCCCTTGTTAGTCCTGGCAAAGACATTATCTAAATCTGCTGAAATACAAATCTAATGCAATCTAGTTCAAGTGGGAATATCAGTCAGAAACTTTGGATCTACTCCATCACTGAATGAGATACTGGGAAATCCAAATCTTAACCATATCCATCTGCCTTTGCTCCACAAACCTAATGGTCCACCACCTGCATTTCTGATTAACATTATGATATTTGACATGAACCTGTAAAGGCAAGTGTAGACTGATTAATAACTGAAAAGCTGCAATACAGAAATATACTTGATGTGGTCTTCTTCCATCAATTGCAGTTTTCACAAAGAGCTTAGAAATTCCATGATTGTGTCTTAGAACTTTTTTAGCAATTGGAAACTTTTGTTTGCCTTGGGTGATGATTATGAGGTGCACCAGACTTCTTCTAAAGGATTTTAAAGTTTGAAATCATTCTCATTCATGGAAAGTGAAGGAAAATTTGAAAAATGGAATCTGTTATAGTTCATATTTAAGCTCTGTTTCTTTTGTCACCTTAGATTTCTTATTCAGCAAAATACCTATTTGCGTTAATTTTCTTATACTCCTTTGCAGACTATAAAAACCAAAACTGAACATGCAACAGGAGAGATAGCCAGTATAAAGCAGCATGAAAGAGGTGGAAAAGAGGCTTGCCAATGATAGGTGGAGCCAGATGGAACCAGGGAGGCATAAACAAATGTGTGTGTGTGCGTGCAATAGTGACAGAACACTTGTTGGTTTAGGAGGACACACAAAAAATTCTGTGGCCACAAAAGAGATGCCTGTATAGCATCCTGACGAAAGGTCTCGGCCCGAAACGTCGACAGTGCTTCTCCTTATAGATGCTGCCTGGCCTGCTGTGTTCCACCAGCATTTTGTGTGTGTTGTTTGAATTTCCAGCATCTGCAGATTTCCTTGTGTTTGCCTATATAGCATGCTGCCTCCTGGATGCTAGGGTCAAGGAAGTCACAGAGTGGCTGCAGAACATTCTCAAGAGGTAGGGTGAGCAGCCAGAGGTCATGGTGCACATTGAGGCCAATGGCATAGGTTGAAATGGGAAAGGGATCCTGTGTAGTGAGTATAGAAAATCAGGAAAGGGAATAAAGGGAGAAATGCTTGCCAGGGCATGAATAGAAAGATAGAGCAGATGAATGAGTGCCTGTGGAATTGCTGCAGAGTTTCATGTTGTTGGATCACTGTAAATTCTTCTAGAACTAGAGGGAACTGGAGGGGAACCACTATCCTGGCTGGGAGGTTCACTTGTGCCACTTAGGAGGGTTTAAGCTAGTTTGGCAGAAGGGTGGGAAACATAGCACCAGGTCAGAAAGTGGAGGGATTGAGAGGAAGGTGGTCGTCAGGGCCAATAAGAACAGGCAGGAACAAGATTATAGACATAATTCAGGGCTTGAAGTGTTAGGAGCATTGTTAGTAAGGTAATAAACTCAGCATGTGGATCAGTACATTATTATATGGATGAGCCAGACCTCATTGGAGGATCATAGGTGGAGAGGGACAGCAACTTTAACTTCCTCATTATTATCATTTTGGAGGAGCTGTCCTAGGCCCAGCATGTGAGTGCAATTATGAAGAAGCACAGCAATGCCTCTACTTCCTTAGGAGTTTGCGAAGATTCAGCATGACTTTGACTAACTTCTATAGACATGTGCAAGAGAGTATTTCGACTGGCTACATCACAGCTTGGTATGGAAGCACCAATGCCCTAGAATGGAAAATCCTACAAAATATGGTGGATATGAGTCAGTAAATTATGGGTAAAGCCCTCCCCACCATTCAGCACCTACACATGAAGCACTGTCACAGAAAAGCAGCATCCATCATCAGGGATCCCACCACTCAGGTTATGCTCTCTTCTCAATGCTGCCATTGGGAAGGTGGTACTGGAGCCTCAGGACTCATGCTTCCAGGTTCAGGAACAGTTATTACCCCTCAACCATCAGGCTCTTGAACCAAAGGGGATAACTTCACTTAAGTTCATTTACCTCATCATTGAAATATTCCCAGAACCAAGGGCTTCACTTTCAAGGACTCTTCATCTCATGTTCATAATACTTATTGCTTACATATTTATTGTTATTATTTCTTTTTTTTGTATTTGCAGAGTTTGTTGTCTTTTACACGTTGGTTGAATGCCCAAGTTGGAATCGTCTTTCATTGATTGTATTATGGTTAGTACTCTAGTATGGATTTATTTAGTATGCTCGCAAGAAATTGAATCTCATGGTTGTATATGGGGACATATATGTACTTTGTTAATAAATATAACTTAAACTTTGACTCAAACTATGATGTAGAGAGAGGAACATGAATAGATTGCAAGAGAAGATGCTATAAATTCTGTTATGATTGGTAACCAAATTGCCCCTTAGCAAAAATAATAACAGATCAGTGTTATAATTCCATCTATCTTGAGACACAATTGACAAGATATTCATTACAAAAGCTCCGAAGAAAAATTGTAGAGAGCAGCACCAACCACTATTGTGATCTTGTGTCCTCATTAAAGCACTTAACTCCATCAATCAAGTATCCGTAAAACACCCTCTTTAAAGTTGTTTGCCTATGTTCACTTTATGATGGCATGTAAGACACGATCCTAATCAATGGTATACAACAGAACCAGTCTTGCTAAAAACTAGGCTCTGGCAATTCCCTGACACTTGTCAGAATCTTTCATGCCAAAAGGTCACAACTGACCTCCAACAAAATTTCCAGAAGAGTGGAGCTAATCTTCAGATTATTCCACCAATAGTATCTACACTGTAGAACCAAAGTCACACCGTGGTCAATTATTGAATTGTTATATGCAGACAACATGTGTTTACTCAGACGATGAGCTTCAAGTCAGCATTACCTTCTTTACTGAAGCATTTCTTTAAACATGCTCAAGAGAAAGTTCCTCTGCCAACCTTCTTCCACTGCACCCAACTGTTCTCTGTTCATAAACTATCATCATATGACCCTTTAAAATGTGAACCACTTTTAAATCACAGGGGCTCCACTGGGCATGAGAGTAATGTGACATGCCCAACGCCAGACTCCCTAAATGGACACAGTACTTTGAGTTTTGACATAGAAAGAGATCACTGGGTGAACAAAGGAAAAGGTTCAAGGATTATTTGTATTCCTGAGATGTTCAAACCTCCAAGCCTGAAACACGACCTCCTGAAACCCATCTTGAACATTACCCTGCAAGTCACCATCCAGAATATCCACAAATCCTGGAGGAAAGTTTCGAAGATATCTTCACAACATTTTGGATTTTTTTGGCAAAATAATGATGGTTAATCTTAATTTACTTTATTTTTTGGATACTTTGTGGATCAACCTCAGTTCTGAAGTGTAACAATGTTTTAGAGATGTATAAATACAGAAATTATAGCTGTTCTGATGAAAGGTCATTGAACTGAAAAATAAACCTCTTTCTCTCACTCTCTTCATTGATATGACTTGACCTGATCTGCAATTCCAGCAATTTTTACTTTTAGAATCTACTTATACCCATTTTAGACTTTTATATTTGACTCAAATTTCAAGGTTAATTTATTATCCAAGTATGTATATGTCACCATATTCTACCTTGAGATTCATTTTCTTGCAGGCATTCATAGTAGAACGAAGAATTACAATAGAATCAATGAAAAATTACACACAAACATGGACAAGTAACAAATATGCAAAGGAAGGCAAACTGCAAATACAAAAAAAGCAAATAATAATAATTAAGAAAATAAATAATACTGAGAACATGAGTTGTAGAGTCCTTGTACATGAGCCCATATGTTGTGTCAGTGATCAGTTCAGTGTTGAGGTGACTGAAGTTACCCACACTAGTTCAAGAGCCTGATGGTTGAAGGTTATAACTGATCCTGAAACTGGTGGTGTGGGATCTAAAGCTTCTTTACTTCCAGTAGTGAAAAGGGAGAATGGCCTGGATGTTGGGTGTCCTTAATGATGCTTTCTTGTGGCAGCACTCCATGTAGATGTGCTCAATGGTGGGGAGAATATTTCCTATGATGAACTGGGCTATATCCACCATTTTTTAGGGCTTTTTATTGTTGGACATTGGTGTTTCCATACCAGTCTGTGTTCCAACCAGTCAGGATACACTCCACTGTGCATCTGGAGAAGTTTGTCAAAGCTTTTGATGACGTGTCGAATCTGTAGAAGCTTCTAAGAAAGTAGAGGTGCTGCCATACTTCATTTGTAGTGATCCTTGTCCCAGGACAAGTCCTTCAAAATGGTAACGCTAAGGAATTTAAAGTCATGGACTCTCTCTGCCTCTGATCCCCAAATGACAACTAGCTCAGGGACCTCCGGTATCTTTCTCCTGCAGCTCTTTGGTTTTGTTGACATTGAGTGAGGAGTTGCTGTTGTGGCACCATCCAACCAGATTTCTAATCCCTGTCCTGCATGCCAGTTTGTCACGACCTTTGATTCTGCCAGCAACAGTGATGTTGTCAGTGAACTTACATATGGCGTTGGAAATGCACTTGGCCTCACAGTCTTAAGTGTAAAGCAAGTGGAACAGCCTTGTGATGCGCTTGTGCTGATGGAGATTGTGGAGGAGATGCTGCCAATCCAAACTGATTGGGGTTTACTAGTGAGGAACTTGAGGATTTTCTCACTTTTAATGTACTCAGCAAGGAAACTAAATACATCAGCTATGCCTGTTAACCAATAATTCCGAAGAATATTGTAACAGAAATGGTATATTCTTTATTTGGTTTTCTAAAGCTTGAGCTAAGAAAGGGAAGTTGAAATCCAAATTGACATTTCCCAGCAGAACAATATATTTAGACATAAAAATACCTACAAATTACAAAATAAATAATGCAAAAAGAATAAAATAATGAAGGAATGTTCATGGGTCTTTCGGAACACAGAGACAAAATATGAGTTTGTAATGCATTCTGGAATGTAATGTTCAAAATCTGAAACCACCCACAACAGGATCCCTCATGTGCTGAGCCCCGGAAGCATTTACTTTGCCTTTCTTTAATTTGAGATCTTAATGATGGTTTGGTATTGAAAATCAGATTTCAGCCACTTTGGAGCTGCTTAATTTCCCATATTACAGTATGAATGGAAAATAAGTATCAGTTATTTTACTAGAATGAATGAGAAGCTTTTTTTTGCAATTACTTACATTTTCCACTCTGATTCTACAAAACTAAATAAACGACCACAGTTACACTAGGCAATTTTCCAGCCGACATTCTTGGATCACAGTAGTGCTTCTCATAACAATGCATCTTTATGTAACACATTTCTTGAAAATGAACATCTGAATGAGTTTTGCAAGGGTTGAGTAAAGAACAAGGAGGAAGATATTGGACTAATGGATCAGGAGATGGAAATCACTGTCAACAGTTTACAGTTTAAGGAGTAATAATGGTTTAACTGGTAAAGGGGAGATCTAGCAGCTGATAATAATGATTGTTCTATAAACTCTGATTCAACATCAAATGAAGGAAGAATGTAAGCTATTATCCTGTTGTTTAAGATTTCCCATATAGAATGAATGAAATGATGGACAGATCTCCATGAGATGGAGGTTTGCATGCTCATTCAACAGGATCAATTAATTAAGGAGTTATAGATGTATTGTCTAAAATGTTTTAATGAGAAAGACAAGGGGTGCAAAATTTTCAAATAGAAGAAGCTATATGCGTAGCACAGAGGTGAAGAATCCTGCACAGAAGATGTCTGAGAAATCTATTCTGATGATAATTTCTTCAACAGTAGTAGGAATTAAGAGAGATTTGAAAAGCAGTAAGCAAAAGAGCAAACAGATTCATTATTACAGCAAACTCTAGTATTTCACTAATGCACTAATAATTGACCATTCATAAATCATCAATGGGATAATCTGCAGATGCTGGAAATCCAAGCAACACACACACACAAAATGCTGGAGGAACTCAGCCGGCCAGGCTGGAAACTTCCTGCCGAAGGGTCTCGGCCTGAAATGTTGACTGTGCTTTTTCCCATGGATGCTGCCTGGCCTGCTGAGTTCCTCCAGAATTTTGTGTGTGTTCATTCATAAATTATGATAGCTTAGCTTCTGATTCACGACTTGTTAATTTCCATGCTGTCATTAATATACTAGGGCTCCAGTTCCCCTGCTCTTTTCCACACACCAGAACCTCAGTTGCCACACTCCCATTCAAACACCAGGGCCTCATTTCACATGCTGTTTCTTGTCCTCCCTTCCCACTCACTGGGGCCTTAGCTCCCATGTACTCTTTCACTCCTCGGGCCCAGGTTCCTGAATTCACTATCACTCACCGGGTCCCAAGATCGCACACTGCCTTCTGACCTACCATGAGCAGGTTCCCATGGTCCCTTCTCTCTCACTTGTCTCCTCATCCATGGCTCACTTTCATTCACTGTAGCCTCAGTTTCCAGGCTCCCTTGAAATACACCTGGTTTTATTTCTCAGACTCCCATGAAACTCACCAGAGGTTTGTTTCCACCTGCTTCCATCAACATTACTACATACACTGGAAAACTTATGATTCTATTCTGTATCATCATTGAACTTGTATTCAAGGTGCGTTGGCGTATTAATTTGATAGTCCAGAAAATCTGTCCATCTGACACCACCAAAGTCCTAAACATGTGGATTAACAGTTTTGTTTTACACCGTATATGCAATTGAAAACTCAGTTTAACTTTAAATCAGCTTTACCTGCTGTATTCAGTGTAAACAAATATCGACAGACTAATAAATAGAAAGTGAGAGACAACGTAGATGACATATGCATATGATGGTTCTCCTGATAAGTTTGCCCTGCAGGAAATCTCAGCCAGCTGAGAAGCTGATAGTTAGCAATGATGAACTTGGCATAAGGTATTGTATCTTCCAATAGTAAAAGGTATACAATCACCATATCTTTGCAGAATACGTCCAACAGATATCTTATATGATAGTCGCAGAGAGATATTGAAATTCTTAGAAGTGAGGCCAAATTATTGACATGATTAACAGATAGGCTGAGATCTGAAGTCAGAGGTGAAATAACAGCTAGATGTTCAAGAAAGCATCTGTGGAAAGAGAAATGGTTAATGCTTGAGGTCCTGGACCCTTTGTTAGACTGAAGTAGATCGTCTTACTATTAAGACAGCTATGCATCTGAGGTTATCTTAAAGCCAGACAAGTCACCAAACATCAAGGTAAGAATAATCTGATTCACTTTTAGACAATTGCCAGGAAGAGGGATTGGCTAGGTGTCTAGGTCACAAAGTCTACAGTGAGTGGTTCCAAAGATGCCATGTCTAATCTTCCCATCATTTTCTCAAAGAAAATTTCTGCCCTTCCAGTAATGGATGTTGGACAAGTAATCCATTGGCTTAAGGACACTGGTGATCAAGCAGAGCTGGGAGGGATCAGAATACATGGGAAATATACTAGATGAGCTCAGATTCAAGACAAGGTGAAAAAGGTAAAATATATCAACATGCAAAATAAAATAGCATTTAATAATCAGGTAAAATGTAGCACAGTAAAAGACCTAGGTGAGCGCAAAATTGAGAAGTTTCAGAGTGAAGGCACAGGTAAGAGCAGGTATTGCTTTTTTTTATAAATCCTTAGTTCAGTGTAGGCAGGATGGTTAAGGGTCTGGATGCACTCAGGACCACCTGGGAGGCTGAAAACCTCAGATGAGACTTTTACTGAGTTGGTCACACCCAGAATGCAGGCTCCCAACCACCAGGAGAAGAGAGTAAGCAGTGAGTGTAGGGTACCCCTCTGGCCATTCCCTTCAGCAACAAGTACACCCCTTTGGACATTGGTGGGGATGGCGAAGTGACCTATCAGGACAGAGCAGCAGCCAGACCAGTGGCACTTCGGCTGGCTCAGAAGCTAAGCCGGGAAGCGTAAGGTCAGGCGCAGTGATACAGATAGGAGACTCAATATTTTGGGGACAGACAGGAGATTCTGTGACCACAACAGAGAAGCCACAGTGGTGTGTTGCCTCCCAGGTGCTAGGGTCCAGGATGTCACAGAATGGCTGCAGAATATTCATAAGGGGGAGGGGGAGCAGCCAGAGGTCTCGACACCAATGACATCGGAAGAAGGGGGAAATGGAGAATATGGGGTGTTAGGGAAGAGGCCGAAGAGCAGAATCTCCAAAGTAGTAATTCTCTTGTCACATGCTAGTCAGGGCAGGAATAGGATGATAACACAGATGAATGAGTGGCAAGGAAATCGGTGCTGTGGGCAGGGTTTCAGGTTTTGGGTTCTTCAGTCATTGGAACCTCTTCTGGGATGGTGGTGAACTGTACAAGAGGATCGGGTTGAACCTAAACTGGAGGGATATATTGGTCGAAAGGTTTGCTAGAGGTACTCAAAAGCATTTAAACTAATTTGACGGGAGTGGGGGGATGCAGAGGAAGGTAGATGTCAGGGCCAGTGAAAATGGGTAGAAGCAAAGTAAAAGATAGTATGGATAGCTTGACGAGTGTGTATTTAAATGCTAGGTGTGTTATGGGTAAAGGAGATCAACTTAGAGCATGGATCAGTATATGGAGTTATGATGTTGTGATAATTACATAGACTTGGTTGAAAACAGTTCAGAGATGGGTACTTAATGTGCATGGTTTTGATGTTTTAGATAGAGAGGGAGGGTAAAAAGCAGGGGGAGGTGAGCCAGGGACAATATCACAGCTGCACTCAGAGAGGACCTACTGGAGGGCTTGTCCACAGAATCAATATGGAAGGGTGCAATCACTCTGTGTGGACCCTCCCCACAATTGCCACCGGGACATTGAGGAACAGATATGCAGGCAGATTAAGGAAAGGTGTAAAATCAATAGGGTTGTTGTCATGGGGGACTTCAACTTCCCCAATATAAACTGAGACCATCTTAGTGCAAGAGGTTTAGATGGTTTAGAAATTGTTACATGCATCCAGGAGGGTTTCTTAAATCCATCCAGAGGTGGGGCTGTAAATAGAGAGAGTACAGAGAAGATTTACTAGAATGTTACCTGGGTTTCAGCACCTAAGTTACAGGGAAAGGTTGAACAAGTTAGGTCTTTATTCTTTGGAGCGTAGAAGGTTGAGGGGGGACTTGATAGAGGAATTTAAAATTATGAGGGGGATAGATAAAGTTGACGTGGATAGGCTTTTTCCATTGACAGTAGGGGAAATTCAAACAAGAGGACATGAGTTGAGAGTTAGGGGGCAAAAGTTTAAGAGTAACACGAGGGGGAATTTCTTGTAATTTATTTTTTTATTGAAGTTCATCAAACATTTCCATAAGATGTATTTCAGACATTGTACATATACATCATATAATCATATATATCACAAATCTCCACAAAGTATTTATCTGAGGTATACACTTATAGAAAAGAGTGGAAAGAAAAAACAAGCAAAAGGAAAGAACTATGTACAAGTAGGGAGTGATCTTTTTTTTTACAACAGATTCGTTGATTTGTGAGAATAAAATCAGGCCTATGAGGCATTATGTAGTTAAACCATTTTTCTCAGTATGAATCAAATTGTTCCATCTTATGATTAACAGATGCTGTTGTTATGCCCGCAGCCCCCTCCTTTGTGAGAATTGCAAGAGCACTATTGGGTTGGGTCAGGGGACCCAGGAAATGAGGGAGAGACGTGCAAATTGCCTCGTTCCCCGGCAATGTAAAGTCACGAGACATTGGCCATTGTCTCTTGGAGACACATTTGTGGATTGCGATCCTATGCTACGTGACAGCCTTCGGGCAAAGTGGGCTGGGTGACGGGGAGAGATTGCATCATCACCTCAACCTGATTGACATCTACAACCCTGCAAGTCAGGATAAAAGAGGGGCTGTAGGAACAGCCCCCTAAGACGCACCAGAAGAAATGCTAGCGATCCCGTAATAGCAGGAAGCCATTTGAAGGAAGCCACGTGCGTTCGGTTCCCTTGCCTGGAGACCGGTGGCTGGTACCACGGAAAACGATTTTTGAACTAACAACGGGGAACCAACTCCCCCGACTCAACGGATTGGCCTCATAAAGGACACGGGCAAGTTTAAGACTGTCTCTCTCTACAACCCAACAAAAGCTGCATCTTGAATGACAATTGACTTTTATTTTCCCATCGGACAATACAGTATCCCCTAGACAAACGATAGAGCTATTTCTTATTGATGATTATGATTATACCCGCGCTTTTAGATTGAGTATTGATGATGTATATTATCTGAATGTTTGTATTAATCTTATTTTTGTGCCCCTTTATAAATAAAGACTTTTAAAAATAGTACCATCAGACTTCAACGGACCTCTCTATCTTTGCTGGTAAGTGACCCAGTTACGGGGTATGTAACACTGTTATCTTCTCCATTTTGTAAATGTCCATTGTAATTTCCATCCATGTATTTAAAGTTGGGCTCTCCTGTGATAACCATTTCCTAGTAAGTGTCTTTTTACCAGCCACCAACAGTATATTCATTAAATATTTATCTCTTTTCAACCATTCTTGAGGTATACAAACCCCATTTCCAGAAAAGTTGGGATATTTTCCAAAATGCAATTAAAAAAATCTGTGATATGTTAATTCACATGAACCTTTATTTAACTGACAAAAGTACAAAGAAAAGATTTTCAATAGTTTTACTGACCAACTTAATTGTATTTTGTAAATATACACAAATTTAGAATTTGATGGCTGCAACACACTCAGCAAAAGTTGGGACAGAGGCATGTTTACCATTGTGTTACATCACCTTTCCTTTTAATAACACTTTTTAATCGTTTTGGAACTGAGGATACTAATTGTAGTAGATTTGCAATTGGAAATTTTGTCCATTCTTGCTTGATATAAGACTTCAGCTGCTCAACAGTCCGTGGTCTCAGTTGTCTGATTCTCCTCTTCATGATGCGCCATACATTTTCAATAGGAGATAGATCTGGACTGGCAGCAGGCCAGTCAAGCACACGCACTCTGTGTCTACAAAGCCATGCTGTTGTAGCCCGTGCAGAATGTGGTCTGGCATTGTCCTGCTGAAATAAGCATGGACGTCCTGGGAAGAGACATCGCTTTGATGGCAACATATGTTTCTCTAAAATCCTAATATACGCCTCAGAGTCAATGGTACCTTCACATACATGCAACTCACCCATGCCGTGGGCACTGATGCACCCCCATACCATCACAGATGCTGGCTTTTGCACCTTTCGCTGATAACAATCAGGATGGTCGTTTTCATCTTTGGCACGGAGAACTCGACGCCCGTTTTTTCGGAAAACTAGCTGAAATGTGGACTCATCTGACCACAGCACACGGTTCCACAGTCTTTCGGTCCATCTGAGATGAGCTCGGGCCCAGAGAACTTGCTGGCGTTTCTGCATAGAGTTGATGTATGGCTTCCTCCTTGCGTAATACAGTTTCAAGTTGCATTTCTGGATGCAGCAACAGACTGTGTTAAGTGACAATGGTTTTCTGAAGTACTCCCAAGCCCAGGTAGCTATAATTGTCACAGTAGCATGATGGTTTCTTAGGCAGTGCCGCCTGAGGGCTCGAAGATCACGCGCATTCAACTGTGGTTTCCGACCTTGCCCTTTACGCACTGAGATGTCTCTGAATTCTCTGAATCTTTTCACAATATTATGTACTGTAGATGTTAAAAGACCTAAATTCTCTGCAATCTTGCGTTGAGAAATGTTCCTTTTGAACTGACTAACAATTCTCTCACGAATTTTGGCACAAAGGGGTGGGCCACGATCCATCCTTGCTTCCAAAGACTGAGCCTTTGATGGACGCTACTTTTATACCCAGTCATGATACCTCACCTGCTACCAATTAGCCTGCTTAATGTGGAGTCTTCCAAACCGGTGTTACTTGAATATTCTGTGCACTTTTCAATCTTATTTTAACTCTGTCCCAACTTTTGTTGAGTGTGTTGCAGCCATCAAATTCTAAATTTGTGTACATTTACAAAATACAATTTAGTTGGTCAGTAAAACTATTGAAAATCTTTTCTTTGTACTTTTGTCAGTTAAATAAAGATTCACGTGAATTAACATATCACAGATTTTTGTTTTTATTGCATTTTGGAAAATATCCCAACTTTTCTGGAAATGGGGTTTGTATATCCAAAATATATGGTCTTACTCTCCAAGGGTATTTCACATTTAAAGATGTCTTGTAGGGCATTGTGTATCCCCCTCCAATAGTTTTTGATAACAGGGCAGTCCCAAAAAATATGATAATGATTCGTATTTTGATTTCCACAATTTCTCCAGCAAACAGGGAGGTTACTATCATAATGGGATTTCTGAGAGGGTGTAATAAAATATCTTATCAAGTTTTTCCATCCAAACTCCCTCCATTTCTGTGAATTGGTACACTTCCATTGATATCTCCATATTGTTGTCTATTCTTCCTCAGATATAATTATCCCTCCTTCCTTCTCCCATTTTGTTTTAATGTATGAAGTCGAATGTGTTTTAAGATTTGACAACCCCTTATACAAGCTTGAAATGATTCTACTACCATTATCAGAATTATATGCTTTTTTAAAGAGCTCTATCAAGCATGTATTTGCCTTGGTTACATTTTTAAACGTCTTATTAACATATTGTCGCATCTGTAAATACCGATAAAAATCTTGTTTTTCTAATAAGTGCTTCTCTTTAAGCATTTCAAAACTGAACAGTGTTCCTTCTTTCATTATGTTGCAAAGAACTGTTATTCCTTTAGCTGTCCAGTCCTTAAATCTAGCATCCAATTTATTTGGTGTAAAATCAGAGTCATATGCACACCATTTAAGAATTGCAGTATCTCCCTCTAGATTATATTCTTTTATAGTGGTTTTCCATATTTTAAGAGTCAATTTCGCCCATGGGTTATCAATAGTATTTATGTACCTTTGCAGGTTGTTATCAGCCAAAATTGCTTGTATAGGGATGGGAAGTACCCGCTCCTCAATGTTTTTCCATTAAGCGTCATATGATGGGTTGCACCAACATATCACAGCTCTCAACTGTGCTGCAAAATAATAATCTCTAAGAGAAGGCAAGCCCCACCCCCCTTTTCCTTTGCTAATTGCAAAGTTTTGAGACGAACTCTAGGCCGTTTACCCCGCCAAATATACCTTGATAGCATCTTGTTCCATTCATTGAATTGATTTTGATTAATCTCTATTGGTAGGGTCTGAAAGAGATATAACAGTCTGGGCAGTATATTCATTTTAATAGACTCAATCCTTGAACTGAGACTGAAAAACGGAATCAGGCTCCATCTTGCCACATCTTCCTTAATTTTTTTTATATAGAGGCTGATAATTACATTCTGATAATTATGCCAAATCATAATAATGCCCAAATATTTGAAAGACTCTGTGTGCCATGCTCAGGGGTATTGACTTTCAATTTCTCTTGGTGGGCTATAGTAATATGAAAGTAATTGGGTTTTACCTATGTTGATCTTGTATCCTGATAATTGACCATATTGTTCAAAGGATTGCATCAAATTAGGTAAAGAGTATGTTGGTTGCCCTAGATAGATCAAAATGTCATCTGCATAACAAGCCAATTTATGCTCTGTCCCTTTAATAGTAATTCCCCTGATATCTTCATTTTGTCTGATGTATTGAGCTAATGGTTCCAGATATAGCGCGAAGAGTACTGGTGACCATGCACAACCCTGTCTCATGCCCCTTTCTAGGGTAAGACTATTTGATAAATATCCATTGATTTTAATCCTAGCAGTAGGATTGTCATATAGTGTCTGTAAAGTTTTAATAACTGTGTCTTGGAAACCAAATCTATGTAAAACTCTGTAAAGAAAATTCCAATTAACCGAATCAAATGCTTTTTCAGCGTCCACACTTATCACTATTGCTTCAATTTTATTTTTTTGTATATGATCCACAATGTGAAGTGTCCTTCGTATATTGTCTTGAGTCTGGTGTTGTTGTATAAAACCTGTCTGATCATTACGTATCAGTATGGGTAGAAACTCCTCTAACCGTTTGGCCATGATGGAGGTAAATAACCTATAATCTACATTAAGAACGGATATTGGTCTAAATGACCCGCATTCCATTTTATACTTGCCTTCTTTCCGTATAGCTGAGATTATCGCTTCCTTCCAACTGGGTGGCATTTGTGCCTTTTTTAGAGCCCAGTTCAGTGTGGGGAGTAAACCAGGAATTAACTCATTTTTAAATTCTTTGTACCACTCTGCCATATACCCATCTGATCCTGGTGACTTGCTTAATCTAAGCCTACTAATTGCAGCTTTTAATTCAACTTCAGTTATGTCAGCAGTCATCCTTCTATTTTGTTCTTCATTTAAAGTGGGTAACTCTAGAGAATTCAAGAAGGTGTCAACTTGGGTTATGATTCCCCATGGAACTTTGTAAAACACTTCAAAAGCTTCTTGAATTTCACTTAGCTTATTTTTTATCATTTTCATTCTTGGGTCCCTAATTCTATGAATTGTATTTTCTGCTACCTTTTTTTTACAGTTTCCACGCCAGTATTTTCATAGATTTCGATCCACTTTCATAATGTCTCTGTTTCAGAAACATTAAGTTTTTCCTGATTTCTTGCATAGCCAAATTATTTATTTCATTCCTAATTCTGTTAATTTCCCCTAATGTATCCTGTGCCAAATTCAATTTGTGTTTTTTCTCTAGTTCCTTCAGTCTATTTTGTAATTCCTCTAATATTTTATTCCTTATTTTTTCTTATATGAAGGTATCACTATAATTTTCCCTCTTAAGACCGCCTTCAGAGCATCCCATAAAATGGGAGGTGAACCCCTTCATTATCATTAAATTCTAAGTAGAGGCCAATTTCTTTTTTAATTTGTTCCTTAAAGTACGGATCATTGAGTAGACTTGAATTTAGTTTCCAAATAGTGTTCTTTGGTTGTAGGTCAAAATCAACAGATAAATATATAGGTGCATGGTCACTTACATCTATTGTCCCAATTCCACAGGGGTTTATTTTGTCTTTGTCGTTTCCAAATGTTATGAAATAGTCTATTCTTGTATATACAGAATGTGGAGCAGAATAATGAGTGTAATCCCTTCTGTCAGGGAAAAGGACACTCCATATATCAATTAAACCAACATCCTCAAAAAGTGTATTAACTTTCTTATGTAAAGATTTTGTTTCATAGGTTTCTCTATTGGAAGAGTCTAAGTTTGGTTGTAATTGTAAATTTAAATCTCCTCCACGTATCAGGAGACCTTCTGTTTCCGTTACCATAATATCAATAATTTTCTGAAAGAAACCAATATCACTTCCCGGGGGTGCGTATATATTCAATAGAGTAACTGAATTGCCATCTATATTCCTCCTTACCAGAATATATCTGCCTTCTTTATTTCCCATTTCGAATATTTTTTCAAAATTTAGCTTACTTGAGATAAGAATAGTAACTCCTCTCCTATGTCCTGATTTATATGAGGAGAAAAACAGATTAGTGAAGCCCATTCTCTTTAGTTTTTTATGTTCATTATCACTTAAATGAGTTTCCTGTAAATATACTACATGGGCTTGTTCTTTTTTCATTTTGGATAAAATTCTCTTACGTTTGATTGGATTTAATAGCCCATTTACATTAAAAGAAATGAATTTTACCGTGTCCTTAGCCATCTGTATTTATCTGTCAATGTATCATTGAAATTAGAATAAAACTTAATCGATCTACTCCCTGAACAAATAAGAACCAAGAAACTCAAATAATAACAAAAATGGCAACGAACGTGTGATTCCAAGGCTGAAGTCTCTAGTAAATGACTCTCCGTTGAGCTAGAGGAAATGTCTAGCTGTGGGGGATAACCCCTCCTATTTGTGAGTTGAGGGCCCCCATTGCAGTATTCATAAAAGTCAGTGAACAAATCCATTACACAGAAAAGATTTCCCTGTGTACTCCTCCTATATATACATACGTATATATATATCTACACACACACACACAAATATATATATATGCATACACATATATACATATACACATATATGCACACATATACATATATATATTCTCATTTTGGTGGGGAAAAAGGAGTAAGTGAGCGAATAAAGAATAACAACTAAGTAATATAAAATCCACATTATAATAAGTATTTCTCAAGATAGGTATATCACCGTGTACTTATGCTTCTGTTTAGCTTCACAGCATTTTTAAAGTTAGCCAAACCTTATGGCTCTTCTGAAAGGGGTGAGGACTGTCTTTGGGAAACTCCCGGTCTCTTCCTGATATGTTTCTCTTGGCTTCCTCCCGTCTCCTGCCTTCTCGATTCTCGCACTATTTCCCAAGCCGAGCGAGACAATTCCTCAGCCAGGCTTTCTTTCGTTTTGGTCATGCTGACGGACAACCCTCTGGCCTTCATGTCTGTAGTCGCCTCTTCCACTGTCTGGTACAACCTGGTACAACTGCGTCCCATTGTCATAAAACACTCAAAGTTTAGCAGGGTACGGAGTTTGAAATCTAATCTTATTTTGCTTTAGTACTCGCTTTACTTCGGAGTATTCTTTGTGTTTCTGGAGGACCGCGGGCAGGGGTAATCTTGGTCGAAAAATATTAATTTATCCTCTAAAAACACTCTCTTCTTACCCCAGGCCCTTCGAAGAATCTCCGCCTTGGTGCTGTACTGAAGGAATCTAATTATAATTGATCATGGCTTTCTATCCCCGGTAGGTTTTGGAACTAGCGCGCAGTGCGTTCTCTCGATTTCCAGCTTCATAGCCGGGGGAAGATTCAGTGCGTCCCGCAGTAACTTTCTGACAAACTCCGTCATTGACGGGCCCTCTGCTCCCTCGGGAACATTGTAGATTCTGATATTTTTCCGCCGTGATCTTCCCTCCAGATCAAGCAGTTTACCTACTTGGTGATGTATGATTTTTATTGTCTTCCTCAGTATCCGTTCCACGTTTTGAACACGATCTTCCACCTTCTCAATGCGAGTCTCTGCCACCGCTACTTTTTGATTAATGCTGGCAGGATCTGCCTTAATATCACGGAGCTGCTGCTTTATATCTTTCTGGACCTCCATTATTTCTTTCAGGATTTCGAACATATTCGCCGCTTCGTCTGAACAAGGCCCAGCGGCCGCCTCGCTCACACGCGGTCGAGTCGGAGAGCCGCTCGCTGCACTCCTCTTGGACGCAGACTCCGCAGAGTCTCTTTTTTAATTTCCATTCCTTTTCCCCATTCTTGCCCCCTCTTTTCAGTTCAAATATTTTTTGAAAAATATTATGTTTGACGGGTTAATGGGGCTTAATACACGTTTTTCCAGAGGAGTTAGTGACTTAAGCTGCCATTCTTGATGATGACGTCACCGGAAACCTAGGGGGAATTTCTTTACTCAGAGAGGGGTAGCTGTGTGGAACGAGCTTCAAGTAGAAGTGGTAGAGGCAGGTTCGGTATTGTCATTTAAAGTAAAATTGGATAGGTATATGAACAGGAAAGGAATGGAGGGTTATGGGCTGAGTGCAGGCCAGTGGGACTAGGTGAGAGTAAGCGTTCGGCATGGACTAGAAGGGCTGAGATGGCCTGTTTCTGTGCTGTAATTGTTATATGGTTATATGTACTGAAGCTGGTGTTGGTTGATAAGCCTGGCCAGGTGACTGACCTTTCAGTGAGTGAGTAGTTAGGGAACAGTGATGACAACTTCTTGAGTTTTAAGGTAGTTATTGAAAAGGATAAGTAAGATCTTTGTGGGAGAGTATCAAATCGGAGCAGGGCACATTATGAGAATAATAGGCAGGAACAAGGGAGAGTTTATTGGGAACAGCTGATTTTTGTCTAGTCCATATTTGACACATGGAAGGTGTTTAAAGACAAAAGAACATTACATAGGGCAGGTCTGTTCTAGTCAGAAGGAAGGACAAGGATGGCAAGGTAAGAAGTTGACAGAAGTGATTAATATAGTCAAGAAGAAAACAGAATAGTTTGTAAATCTTAGGAAGCTAGAATCATCAGGGACCTTGAGGATTATTAAGAAGCCAGTAAAGAAGTAGCTAATATTGTTCCATTATTCAAGAAGGGAACCAGGGATAATACTGGAAACTTTTGACTGCTGTGTCCCATGTCAGTGGGAGGGAAGTTGCTGGAGAGAATCCTTAGGGATAGGATTTATGAGCATTTGGAAAACCATGGTCTAATTAGAGAGAACAGCAGGGTTTAGTGTGGGGCAAGTCATGTGTTACTAACTTGATTGTGTTTTCTGATGAGGTGACAAAGGCAATTGATGAAGTTCAAGCTGTGGACATTGTCTACATGGATTTTAGTAAGGCATTTGACAAGGTCGCTCGTGGGAGGCTCAACCTGCAGATTAAGATGCATGGAATCAATGGTGAATTGGCCATTTAGATTCAGAATTGACTTCCCATAGAAGAGAGAGGAAAGTGATAGAAAGGACTTATTCTAGCTGGTGATCTGTGATTAGTGGTGTTCTGCAGGGATTGGTACTGGGATGGTAAGTTTCCAGATGGCATGAAGATTGGTGGCATTGTGGATAGCATAGAAGACTGGCAAAGAATACAGCGGGATATAGATCAGTTGTAAATATGGGCGGAGAAATGGCAGATGGAACGTAACCTGGCCAAACATGAAGTATTGCGCCTTAGTAGGACAAACACAAAGAGACAGTATATCATCAAGGGCAAGACCCTTAACAGTGTTGATAAGCAGAGGAATCTTGGGATCCAAGTTCATAGCACCTCGAAAGAGGTTACATGGGTTGAAAGGGTGGTTAAGAAGGCACATGGCTTTCTTGTCTTTAATAGTTGAAGTACTGAGTTGAAAAGTCAGGAAGATATGTTGTAGCTTTATAAAACTCTAGCTAGGTCCCACCTGTAGAATTACATACAATTCTGGTCAACCCATTATAGTAAGGTGTTGAGGCTTTGGAAAGAGGTGCAGAAGAGGTTTATCAGGATACTGCCTGGATTAGATGGCATGTGCTGTAAGGAGAGGTTGGACAAACTTGGGTTGTTTTCTCTGGAGCAGTGGAAACTAAAGGAAGATTTGATTGAGGTTTATAAGATTATGAGAGGTATAGATAGAGCAGACAGACAGTAATTTTTTTCCAGGGTTAAAAGTCTAAAATTGGAGGGCCTGTTCCTGTGTTGTACTGTTCTATGTTCTATAGATTTATTTAATAGTATTATGATGCTGATATTAAATGGTCACAATCGCTGTTTTGTAAAGTGGTTCATACTTAATAATATTAATTATATTAGTTTGGTGCAAAGGTTGAGAATAACAAAAGTACTTACCCGAGGTCCTCTTTTTCCAGGTTGACCAGGTAGGCCTGGAGGGCCACGAGGACCCTGCAGAGAAATAATTAATATGTATTAATATATTATACAGTCATTCCTCAATTAGTACAGCATTTATTAACCAATTCCTCTTGATGTGACAGAGTTCATGGGTTAGTTGCCAGAATACTTTTGGTTTCCACAGAGAAGTTTTCAGAAAACTGTCTCAAACTTGACAAAATATCACATTGTAATGAGAGTAGTAATTGTGAAAGCAAAACACTGTGTGAAACAAGTAGCTTGGTAGGTGCAATGGTTAAGCAATTTTCACTATTTAAAAAGAAAATTATAACTAAGGTGCTTAAATTTAAAAATAGTATCTTTAAGGAAATGTGGAAATAATTTATGCAATCCGGTTAGAATATTTGTTCAAAATGACAAGAGGAATACTACCAAAGTCATACAATATAACCAGAGAAATGAATAAGTTTGCTCCTGATACATTCTGAATGCCATTGCATTGGAGTTGGACATATAGAATAGTCTCAAAATGTTCATACAGTTCCATCTCAAAAATATAGTCAATCAAGAAAGTTAGGAGAAATAGAAGCAGGAAGATATCAGAGAGATCTCCCCCCCCCCCCCCCCGATGATTCTTTGTCATTCAACTGTTTTCAATTTTATAAGGCTCACTGAGATTAATTTCTAATCTTCTACAGAATTGCCAACGTTTCCACACAGAACCATACTCCGTAAAAGTTCAGGACTCCACAAAGTTGGCAGCTGACTACCAGGAATTTCCTAATTGTGTTTTGACAACCAACTTGTATAAACACTATTAGGCACTGTACACTTCTGAATATTTTCCAGTGTTTACATTAAGAAATTTCCCCATTATTCCTGCAGCAGGACATCCTGCGGAGAGCAGGCTGCAAGGGGAGGAGGTCAAGTAGAAAGTGAGTTAATTTTTTTACTTAATCAAATTGATTTAAATATATTTGGTTGCTTTTACATGTTTGCTAATGAGTAATTGTTTAACCTTTCAAAACACTTTTCAATAAATATTGGTATGCTTATTTACTATTAGCTTTTGACCAGTCAGTTCTTTGTAGCTGGGAAGCCAAAAGATCAAGGCTTACCAGGTTGTCAAATCTATCCTGAGGCAGAGCTACAGAAAAGCCAGGCATTCTGATGGGCTTTGCAGTGCAGTTTGGAGCAAACTTACCTGAAGCAGCTCACAGGTTAGGCGGGCAGGTGGCTGACAAGTACCTGTAGTGTACCACTTCCCAGAAGATTCAAACCCATGTCTTGCTTCCCTAAATTCCAGTAAGTGAGGTACTCCTTAATCCTACAAAGGGTAGTGGATTCAGCCAATACATCATCGGCAAAGCCCTCCTAACCATCTTCATGAAATACTGTCATAGGAAAGCAGAATCTATCATCAAAGATCCTCACTACCCAAGCCACACTCTTTACTCGCTGCTGCCATCAGAAAGAAGGTACAGGCACCTCAGGACTCGTACCACCAGGTTCAGGAGCATTTACTACTCCTCAACCATCAGGCTCTTGAACAAAAGGGGAACCACACTCACTTGCCTATCCTTAAGATGCTCCCACAACCAATGATCTCACTTTGAGGACTTTTTATCTTGTGATTTCATATTCTCATTATTTATTGCTATTTACTTATATTTGCACATGCACAGTTTGTTGTCTTCTGCACTCTGGCTGATCTTTCATTGATCCTGTTATAGTTACGATTCTATAGATTTGTCGAGTATGTTTGCAGGAAAATGAATCTCAGGGTGATGACATATAATACTGACAGTAATATTAATTTGAACTTTGAACTTTATTCACTCTTCACATGACTACCCACATTATAGAATTGGTCGAGGTTCGACCATTTTAGAAATCGTAGAAGAGGTGAAAACACGTTGCAAATCAATCAGCATTTGAAAATAGAAAATAATTTTAGTAACACACTTGTAGATATTTCATTAGAATTGAAAACTAAAGAAATCTATCTTCTGTTTGTTTAACAAGCAATCTTAATGGAAAGCTCTAATGGTTAATCATGATTTTAACATGAAAGTGGATTGGGAACACCAGATCAATACTGAACCTCAGGAGAGAGAATTTGTAGAATGTCTAAGGGATGGCTTTTTAGAACAGCTTATTGTTGAGCCCACTAGGGGATCAGCTGTGCTGGATTGGGTGTTGTGCAATGATCCGGAGGTGCTAAGAGAGCCTGAGGTTATGGAACCTGTAGGGAACAGTGATCCCAATATGACTGAGTTCACTTTGAAATTTGAGAGGGAAAAAATAAAATCCAATGTGTCGGTATTTTAGTGGAATATAGGAAATTACAATGGCATGAGAGGGGAACTGACCGAAGTTGATGGGAAAGGGACATTTGCAGGAAGGACAGCAGAGAAGCAATGGCTGGAGTTTCTGCAAAAAATGAGGGAAGTGCAAGACAGATATTCCAAGTAAGAAGAAATTTTCAAACCGAAGAAGGACACTACTGTGGCTGATGTGAAGTCAGAGCCAAAGTACAAGTAAAAGAGAAGGCATACAAGGAAGCCAGAACTACTGGGAAGATAGAGGATTGCGAAGCTTTTAAAAAGTTGCAGAAGGAAACTAAGAAGGTCATTAGGAAGGAAAAGATAATTATGAGAGGAAGCTGGTGACTAATATTGAAGAAGATACTAAAAGCTTTTTTAAGTATATAAAAGGTAAAAGAGAGTTGAGGGTAGATATAGGACCAATACAAAATGTTGTATTATAATGAGAGATGCAGAGATGGTAGAGGAACTGAACAAGTATTTTGCATCAGTCTTCACAGTGGAAGATGTCTGCAGTATACCGGACTTTCAAGAGTGTTAGAGAAGTGAAGTTTGTGCAGTGAAAATTACGACTGAGAAGGTGCTGAGGAAGCTTAATGGTCTGAGGGTGGATATATCTTCTGGACCTGATGGAATGCACCCTCGGGTTCTGAAGGAAGTAGCTGGAGAGATTGTGGAGGCATTAAGGATGATCTTTCAAGAATCAATAGATTCTGGCATTGTACCAGATGACTGGAAAATTGCAAATGTTACAACACTATTTAAGAAAGGTCGGAGGCAGTAGAAAGGAAACTATAGACCTGTTAGCCTGACGTCAGTGGTTGGGAAGTTGTTGGAATTGATTGTTAGGGATGAGATTACGGAGTACCTGGAGGCACACGACAAGATAGGCCAAAGCCAACATGGTTTCCTGAAAGGAAAATCCTGTCTGACAAACCTACTACAATTCTTTGAGGAAATTACAAGCAGGGTAAACAAAGGAGATGCAGTAGATGTGGTGTACTTGGATTTTCAGAAGGTCTTTGACAAGGTGCCGCACATGACGTTGCTTAGCAAGGTAAGAGCCCATGGAATTACAGGGAAGTTACTAGCATGGGTGGAGCATTGGCTGGTTGGCAGAAAACAGAGAGTGGGAATAAAGGGATACTATTCTGGCTGGCTGCCGGTTACCAGTGGAGTTCCACAGGGGTCGATGTTGGGACCGCTGCTTTTTAGGATGTATGATTTGGACTATGGGATTAATGGATTTGTGGCCAAATGCAGATGATACAAAGGTAGTTGGAGGAGCGGGTAGTGTTGAGGAAACAGAGAGCCTGCAGAGAGACTTGGATAGTTTAAGGGAATGGGCAAAGAAGTGGCAAATGAAATACAATGTTGGAAAGTGTATGATCATGCACATTGGTAGAAGAAATAAATAGGAAGACAATTATTTAGATGGGGAGAGAATTCAAAATGCAGAGATGCAAAGGGACTTGGGAGTTCTTGTGCAAGATATGCTAAAGGTAAACCTCCAGACTGAGTCAGTTGTGAAGAAGGCGAATGCAATGTTGGCATTCATTTCTAGGGGTATAGAATACAAGAGCAGGATGTGATGCTGAGACTCTATCAGGCACTCGTGACACCACACTTGGAGTATTGTGTGCAGTTTTGGGCTCCTTATTTTAGAAAGGATATACTGATGTTGGAGAGGATTCAGGAAAGATTCACGAGAATGATTCCAGGAATGAAAGGGTTACTGTATGAGGAACGTCTGGCAATTCTGGGGCTGTATTCCCTGGAGTTCAGGAGAATGAAGGGGATCTTATAGAAACAAACAGATTAGATATAGCAAAGTTATTTCCCATGGTAGGGGATTCTAGGACACGAGAGTACGACTTCAGGATTGAAGGACGTCCATTTAGAAATGGGACGCAGAGAAACTACTTTAGTCAGAGTGTAGTAAATCTGTGGAATTTCTTGCCATGAGCAGCTGTGGAGGCCAAGTCATTAGTACTTTAGGCAGAGATAGATAGGTTCTTGATTAGCCAGGGCATCAAAGGGTATAGGGTGAAGGCAGGAGAGTGGGGATGACTGGAAGAATTGGATCAGCCCATGATTGAATGGCGGAGCAGACTCGATGCTCCTGTATCTTATGGTCTTAATCACCACTTTATGTCAATCATCAGAACAAGCAATTTGGGCCGATTTCTGCTTCTTTGGAAAATCTCCAAAGAAATTAAGGAAATTGGGTTTGGTCAAGATGTGATAATATAATAAGTAACTGTAAAATTTGGAGTGCAGATGATTTTGTAGACCAGCTTTTAACTGCAGTGATTAAGCCAAACAGATTTTCACAAAGCAGTAAATAGAGAGGAACAATGAATTACACCCAATTAAAAAGAAATAAGAAAAAAAGAAACCGTATATGATAGAAGGCAAAGCAGTATTAGATACAAACAAAATATCAAACTGAAATGCACTGTCACACACAGAACAGTGCTTCAGAGTTTGGTCAGAGAATTCAGATTCAGATTCAGTTTATTGTCATTTAGAAACCACAAATGCAATGCAGTTAAAAAATGAGACAACGTTCCCCCAGAATGATATCACAAAAGCAAACGACAAAACAGACTACACCAGAAAATCCACGTAACGTTTGGCAATCCCCAATCCAGAGTCCGGAGAGGCTGCTGTGTATTAATATCGCGCTACCGTCTAGCGCGTTCCCTGGAAAGGAGCTCCAAATCCACCAAACAAAACCAAAAACAAAAGCTACAAGACCTGCACAAAACCACATAATTACAACATATAGTTACAACAGTGCAAACAATAGCATAATTGATTAAAAAAACAGACTATGGGCACAGTAAAAATAGTCCAAGATGTTAAAGGACTATAAGTTCAAAAGAAATCACCACAGTTTCCACAAGTCCCCAGGGTCCCGACAGACTCGCTATCCTACGCTGCCGGCAGAAGGGAGTACCCCCGCTATGGACTTCCAAGGCGCCGCCCAACTCAGCCTCGCAGACGCAGCACACAATGGAAGATCCGTCGAAACCAGCCTCACAGATGCAGCACACACCGAAAGCGACCTGAATCCGTTGAAAGGACTCCGAGTCCGTCGAACCTCCGAGCCGACGACCATCCCCTCCGGCACAGCTTCTCCGAGCACCATCCTCTGCCGAGCGTATTAAGACGCCCCTGCCAACAGCCATCGGCAATGCAGCCCCGAGGACTGGGGACCTGTTTTTCCCAGTAGAGACCCGGACCTCACAGCAGCAGCAGCAACGAAGAAGGTCTTCCTGGAATTTTCCGATGTTTCTCCATGCTTCCACTTCAGTTTTCAATCAATTATGATTGCGCACAGCACCCCACTTCACAAATAACAGATAATCAGTTTCGGAGTGGCCGCTGCAAGCTGCGTCGCGCCACCATCTTGGATCAAGAATTTGCTATTAATTATTATTTTTTAAATAATTTTTATAATTAATATTACATTAATAATTATTAATATTAAGACTTCACTATTAATGATCTACTTTGCATATTTTGATGTTGTTCTTCTCCGCACCTTGTGCCGTATCAGGTGGCTATCTTGCCGTCTCTTTAGCATCTGTCTGCTTTTTATGAGGCCGAGTTGATTGCTTGACACTCAGCCTAGCATGGATGGAAAGTGTTCAAGGAGCCAGCTGGATTAGAACCTGCGACCATGTGCCTCAAAGTCCGGTGTGGATACCACTACACCACCGGCCAGCTATTTGCATATTTTATTTCTTAGTGAACATACTGCCTGTGTGAACCAAGAATATCAACAGACACACAGAATGGACAAGAAATCTTGAAGAAGTTTAAACAGGGGTAAAAGTGATTCAGTGCAACATTGGTGGGAAAAACTGAGAAGTCAACCAGTGTATGCAAGGTGCAAGTCTAGTTGAGGTAAAGGAACAATGGGATCTCAGTACAAATATACAACAACCACTAAAGGTTTTGCCATGGATTTACAAGGTCATAAAGATAGTAAATCAAGCACCAATGTTTATTTGTAGAGGACTCTCCATACACCTCCATGGATGAGAGGTGTACGGAGAGATATAGTCCAGGTGCAGGACAGTGGGACTAGGCAGAAAAATGGTTTGGCACAGCCAAGAAGGGCCAAAAGGCCTGTTTCTGTGCTGTAATGTTCTATGGTTCTATGGACTCGGACTCAAAATAGGGAATTTACACCAAGCTTGTAATAATGCTTGGCTGGATCAAACTTACATTCATGCAACTGAAATGGCACAGATGCTAGAAATTTGGAATAAAAACAGAAAATTCTGAAAACACTCAGCAGGTTAAGCAACTTCTGTTTAAAAAAAAAGAAACAGAGTTCATGTTGCAATTCAACGATCCATCATCAGAAGGGAAGGAGAGAAAAACTAATTATATTTAAGTTGCAGCTAAGGATAAAAGAAAGTGAATATGGGTTGGGTTGCCATGGGGATAAATGTATTTTCAAATTGGCTGACCATGCAGCAAGAGGGTGATAAACAGACAAAGAAAGCAAAATGTGTTACAAATTACAGGGATGTAGGACATAACCAGAAGGTCATAAACATGAGAATGTTTGCAGATGCTGGAAATCCAAAGTTCCACACACAACATGCTGGAGCTTCAAAGCTGATCAAGCAGCATCTATGGAAAAGAGTAAACAGTCAATGTTTCAGGCTGAGAACCTTCTTCAGGATGGAGAAGCAAAGGGGAAGACACCTGAATAAAAAGGTGGGGAGCGGGGAAATAGGCTAACAGGAAGGTGATAGGTGAAGCCACGTGGGTGGGAAAGGTCAAGGGCTGGAGAAGAAAGAATCTGACAGGAGAGGAGAGTAGACAATAGGGGAAAAGAAAGGAGGAGGGAACCCATGGGGAAGTAATAGGTAGGTGAGAAAGGTCAGAGTGGGGAATAGAAGAAGGGAAGGAGGGAATTTGTTTACCGGAAGGAGAAATCGATATTCATGCCATCTTGAGGGCACCCAGACAGAATATAAGGTTTTGCTTCTCCACCCTGAGGGTGGCCTTTTCTTGGCACGATAGGAGGCCATAGATTTACATGTCAAAATAGGAATTGGAATTAGAATGTTTAGCCACTGGTCCTATTCATGAAGAGAAAATAAGTGTGGATAACTGACAGCATGAACGGTCAGTTCTAATGCAGAGAAAGTAAAGTACTTTAAGTTGGTGATTTTAATATCAAGTCCAAAAGACTGCAATGTGCTCTGATGGTAAGATCGGGTGCTGTTCCTCAAATCTGCACTGGGCTTCGTTGTGAGAGTATAGGATACCACAGATAGATAGGTCAGTTGGGAATGGGATGAAGAATGAAAGTAGTAGACAATAGGAAGTTCAAAGTTGCTCTTGCAGATTCAACACAGGTGCTCCACAAAGCAATCACTCAATCTGCAATTGTTATTTCCAATATAGTGGAAGCAATGTGAACACCAAAAATAGTGCACTTGATTAGAAGATGTGCAAGTGAACCACTGCAGTAGCTCAGATCCCTGAATAGTGGGAACGAAAGAAAGGAAAGGACAAATATTGCACCTCCTGCATTTGTGAGGGAAATGCCACAACAGTGTTGGTGAGGAATGTAGAGCTGAGCTGGGATTCAAAGGAAATGGTTCCCTTGAAATCTGAAAGGAAAAGTGGAGAAAAAATTGGGACCAGTGATGGAATCTTATTGGAGCTGACCTACAATGGCAAGGGACGATCCATTAGATATTAGAGGAGGTGGTGTGGGAGTTAACAACTATGGAAACTCTCTGCTTGTTGTCCAGAAAAGGGGGTTGGCAAATAGATGAGATGTCATCAACTGCTCTGACAACTATGCCAAAGTAAGTGCTGTTCAGGTAAAAGGAAACATTTCAGAATCACCTCAGCAGAACGTCTCACCATCAGAATAAATGAAATGGTAATTAAGAAACTGGGAGAACGGAATGCAGTCCTTACAAGAGGCAAGCTGGAAGTCTATAGGCTTGTAATGGATGTTTGTGGCACACTGATCTTCTGAGATTAAGATCAGAAATCCAGAAGGAAAAGGGAAAAGTTAAAGATGCACCATATGAAGATAGGAACTGTCTGAAAATAGGCAACAAAAGCAGAGATTTTGGAAATTCACCACGTTTGCAGGAAGCAGCACTGATGCAGTTATCAATATACTGGAAATGAGCTGAGGGGGTGAACCTAAGTGGACTGTTCCAATTAAAGGCCAGCCATAGATTGGGCCAAAATGAGTTCACATAGCTACACTTTTAATCAGGAGAAAGTGTGAGTGGCATTCACAAAGTTATTCATGTGAGGATGACTGTGTTGGTAGAGGGCAGCTAGTTGGGCCTAAGTTCAATGAAGAAGCAGAGACCCTCAGGCCCTCCTAATTTGGAAGTGTGGTAGTTAGGACCAGGGAGTTGAAAATGTGGAAGTATCACGGATATACATGGGAATTCCTGTCCACCAGTTACAAGTCACATCAGGAGTATGATGAAATGCTCTCCACTTGCCTGGAAGAATACAATTCCAACAGCATTCAAACAATAAGGCACCATCCAGAACAAAGCAGCCCATTTGAATGGCACCCTATAGATCACCAACAACATTAATGCCTTAATCAGCAGCACAGTGGCTGTAGAACATACCATCTCCAAAATTCATTGCAGTTGTTCATTCAGGATGCTCTGACACCACCTTCCAAACATACAACATCTACCACCAAAGACAAGATGCCATCTTCAGGTTCCCTTCCAAGTCAGGCACCATCCTAAGTTCAAAATATGTCAATAGACACTAGACAATAGGTGCAGAAGTAGACCATTCGGCCCTTTGAGCCTGCACCACCATTTTGAGATCATGGCTGATCATCTACTATCAATACCCGGTTCCTGCCTTGTCCCCATATCCCTTGATTCCCCTATCTATAAGATACCTATCTAGCTCCTTCTTGAAAGCATCCAGAGAATTGGCCCCCACTGCCTTCCAAGGCAGTGCATTCCACACCCCCACAACTCTCTGGGAGAAGAAGTTTTTCTTTAACTCTGTCCTAAATTATCTACCCCTTATTCTCAAACCATGCCCTCTGGTACTGGACTCTCCCAGCATCTGGAACATATTTCCTGCCTCTATCTTGTCCAATCCCTTAATAATCTTATATGTTGCAATCAGATCCCCTCTCAATCTCCTTAATTTCAGCGTGTACAAGCCCAGTCTCACTAACCTCTCTGCGTAAGACAGTCCTGACATCCCAGGAATTAACCTTGTGAATCTACGCTGCACTTCCTCTACAGCCAGGATGCCCTTCCTTAACCCTGGAGACCAAAACTGTACACAATGCTCCAGGTGTGGTCTCACCAGGGCCCTGTACAAATGCAAGAGGATTTCCTTGCTCTTGTGCTCAATTCCATTTGTAATAAAGGCCAACATTCCATTAGCCTTCTTCACTGCCTGCTGCACTTGCTCATTCACCTTCAGTGACTGATGAACAAGGACTCCTAGATCTCTTTGTATTTCTCCCTTACCTAACTTTACACCATTCAGATAATAATCTGCCTTCCTGTTCTTACTCCCAAAGTGGATAACCTCACACTTATTCACATTAAATGTCATCTGCCAAGTATCTGCCCACTCACCCAGCCTATCCAAGTCACCCTGAATTCTCCTAACATCCTCATCACATGTCACACTGCCACCCAGCTTAGTATCATCAGCAAACTTGCTGATGTTATTCTCAATGCCTTCATCTAAATCGTTGATGTAAATCATAAACAGCTGTGGTCCCAATACCGAGCCCTGTGGCACCCCACTAGTCACCACCTGCCATTCTGAGAAACAACCATTCACCACTACCCTTTGCTTTCTATCAGCCAACCAGTT
Source organism: Hemitrygon akajei (assembly GCF_048418815.1). NCBI lineage: Eukaryota > Metazoa > Chordata > Chondrichthyes > Myliobatiformes > Dasyatidae > Hemitrygon > Hemitrygon akajei. Next base: position 185,876,405 of record NC_133130.1, read on the forward strand.
TTCTATCCATGTCAATGTCTTCCCCCCAATGCCATGAGCTTTGATTTTACCCACCAATCTCCTATGTGGGACCTTATCAAATGCCTTCTGAAAATTGAGGTACACTACATCCACTGGATCTCCCTTGTCTAACTTCCTGGTTACATCCTCGAAAAACTCCAATAGATTAGTCAAGCATGATTTACCCTTGGTAAATCCATGCTGGCTCGGCCCAATCCTATCACTGCTATCTAGATATGCCACTATTTCATCTTTAATAATGGACTCTAGCATCTTCCCCACTACTGATGTTAGGCTGACAGGTCGATAGTTCTCTGTTTTCTCCCTCCCTCCTTTCTTAAAAAGTGGGATAACATTAGCCATTCTCCAATCCTCAGGAACTGATCCTGAATCTAAGGAACATTGGAAAATGATTACCAATGCATCTGCAATTTCCAGGGCTACCTCCTTTAGTACCCTAGGATGCGGACCATCTGGACCTGGGGATTTGTCAGCCTTCAGTCCCATCAGTCTACTCAACACCGTTTCCTTCCTAATGTCAATCTGTTTCATTTCCTCTGTTACCCTATATCCTTGGCCCATCCATACATCTGGGAGATTGCTTGTGTCTTCCTTAGTGAAGACAGATCTAAAGTACTTATTAAATTCTTCTGCCATTTCTCTGTTTCCCATAACAATTTCACCCAATTCATTCTTCAAGGGCCCAACATTGTTCTTAACTATCTTCTTTCTCTTCACATACCTAAAAAAGCTTTTGCTATCCTCCTTTATATTCCTGGCTAGCTTGCGTTCATACCTCATTTTTTCTCCCCGTATTGCCTTTTTAGTTAAATTCTGTTGTTCCTTAAAAATTTCCCAATCATCAATGACAACGTCATTGTCATTGCATGTATATTTTGAAACTCCCTGTCCAAGAGCATGTGGGACTACCTCCACCATAGTGACCGTAGTTGCCTCTGAGTAACTGGCTCACTGCCAAGTTCTCAAGGGCAACTAGAAATAAGTAATAAATGCTGGGCTTAGATTTGCAGATCTTGAAAATTAATTTTAAAAAGTAAATTCAGAAGATGATGACTCTTATGTAGAGCTGTGAGCCTAGTTATTGATGGACTTATACAGTTATGGAGCTCATCCAAGTTAAATTGTTCCTGTAATTCTTATGTCTGCTTTCAGAAAGGATTGTTGGATAACTACCAGAAGTTAAAACTGTGTCTGATTTTTGTTTTACCTCCCTGGGTGACGGCTAAAGCTAATTTTAGCACCATCAAATTCACCACTGTTCAAATGAACCATGGTGACACAGTCAATGACTTGACCTTTGGTGTGTTTTGCTTGTTCTATTTTGAGTAGTTTGAGACATTCAGGAACTGTGTGCAGATCTTTCAAGTTAGTCAAAAATTTTACAAATCACCTTGCATCTACATTATCAGGCTCTGTGGAATGAAACTATTCGCAGTTCCTACCTTCCCCACATTTCAGAAACTATCATACCATCCTGTGGCAATATGCCAAAAAAATATGCTGGGGGAGCTCAGCAAGCCTTACAGTATCTATGGAAAAGAGTAAATAGTTGACCCTAGGTCCTGATGAAGGGTCTCGTTCTGAAATGTCGACTGTTTACTCTTTTCCATAGATGCTACCTGGTCTGCTGAGTTACTCCAGTATTTTGTGTGTGTTGCTTTGAATCTCCAACATCTGCAGATCTTCTCATCTTTGTGCTAATACCATTTCGTGGCCTGATATTTGAGGAGAATGTGGAAGAAACTGAAAAAGCTGGGTGGCTAGAGATCTCATGCTAATGTAGAACCTTGTTAGCATTTTTCCTTGTTTCTGCCCAACAGCTGGTCAAACATTAGCCTGCTGGAAAGACCAATGGTAAAAAGCTGCTACTGGGTTCAGCCCACAGCAATTGGGAGTGTGAAATGTCAATATTCCGGTCTTGGAGTTGGTATGCCAGTGCATCATGAACTAGCTCCTCATTCAGAGTTTGTTCAGGGTGTGAAGGTTTATTTTAAGGAAAGCAAAGATGCCTTTTGAATGGGGAGTGGTGGGGAGGAGGTGCATAGTGCTGAATCAGTGCTAGTTACACATTCAAAACTATCTTCAGCAGAAAAGATGTTAAAATCTTCCCAGTCCACAGGAAGCAGTGAAAGACCATTTAACTTGTGCAGCCTCGGCAAATTCACGTAGCATCTGTAAATATCAAACGGAGCTCTCAGCTGCACAGCAGGATCCCATTTTAAACATATTCCTGAAGTCCGGGATATATTAAAATCCAGCTTCATAAAAATTACAAAGTTGAAAGTACCGAGAGCTGGGAGTCAAATTCTGTGAGGTTTCTTTGGTAACGTTGAATTTATGCAACTTATCAAACCACTTGCACTTAAATACCTCCCGCCAATGAATTTAACTTTTCACTTTGCTTCTAAAATTTTTTTAATGGATGGTATGGAAAAGGAAATATTGAATATGAATGGAATCAACTTTAATGAAGCAAACAAGCTCAATAAATGGCATCCGCCCTAGTAACAAAGGGCTGCTTTGTAACCCTGGCAACTTCTCACATCAGTGCCTTAGCAACCCCTCTCAATTCCTCAGGAATTGCTGCCATAATAACTCAGATTATTATGCAGTCTGCTGACGGTCAGTTCTGTGGCATTCAGGATCAGCAATCCAGAACCCTACAAGAAGTCCAGGTATGACCTTCTGAAGGGCACCAGGAGAATGCAAAGGTGACATTAGAGACCAATAGGATGCACAACAGCTGTGGCAGGGTTTCTGTGCTATTACTTCCTATAAAACCTAATAGTATAAATGGGCATGATGCTTCACTCCAAATGAGCTCGACACCTTTATAGATGCTTTGAAAGGGACAAAAAATGAATCTATGCAAATCTCTACAGCATCTGTGCTCTCTGCCTTGGAGGCTAACATCAGAACATCCTACAAGAGGGGCAACACTTGCAAGGTGTCAGACCCCGATTGTGTTCCTGGCTGATATTGAAAACCTGTGCTAACCAATGGTTAGAATGTTCAAGGACATCTTCAACCTCTCACTGCTGTTTGTCTGAGGTTTCCATCCTACAGCAATCATACAAGAAGAACAGGGTAAGTTGCTTCAATGACGATTGCCTGACAGCTCTCATATCTACTGTGAGGAAGTCCTTTGAGAGGCTGGTCAAGGCTAGAATTAACTTCCACCTGAGCAAGAACATGGACATGCTGCAATTTTCCTACCACCACAACGGGTCTACAGTGGATGTAATCTCACTGGTTCTCCACTGGGCTTTGGGGTACCAGGACAACAGCAATACCCATGTCAGACTGAGGTTTATTGATTACAGCTCAACAGCAACACCATCATCCCTTTAGTACCAATCAATAAAGCCTGGGCCTCTGTATCTCCATCTGCAGCTGGATCTTTTACTTCCTCATCAGGAGACCACAATCGGAAATAACATCTCCTCACTGGTAATCAACACAGGTTCACCTCATGGATGTGCACTTAGCCCAATGCTCTGCTCTCAACACTCATGACAGCTGAAACATCATCTATAAATTCGTCAATAACACCACTGTTAGCAGAAAATCAGATGGTGACAACGATTTGTACAGGAATGAGACCGATCAGCTGGTTGAGTGGTATTTCAATAACAACCCAATGTTAGCAAGACCAAGGACCTGATTGTGGGCTTCAGGAAGGGAAAGTTGTGAAAGCATACACTAGTCTTCATTGAGGGGTCAACGGTGACAAGGGTGAGCAGTTTCAAGTTTTTGGGCATCAACATTCCAGAGTTATCTATTCTAGGTTCAACACATCCATACAGTCATGAAGAAGGCATGCCAGGAATTACACTGCATTAAGGACCTGAGGAGATCTGGTATATCAACAAAGACTAGTAAATTTTAAAGATTTTTCACAGTGTAGAACTAATCATTCTATTAAATACTGACATCTGTGCCATCACCTGAGGAACTGGCACCTTGCCTACACTATAGCAACCAGCTTTCACTCTTAAATACACAATTTACAAAGCTTTAGCCTGCAGCACTGTGGGCAGACAGATCTAAATGGACACCATCTTCTCAGAGAACAGAGAGACAGAAACCAAATTCCTTGTAATGTAGTTCATCACCTCCAATGCAAAGTGATTTCATTGATATGGAATTAGTAACCCATGTGATATTGAAACATAACTAAGAAGAACAGGTTCATTGATCTAATAATGTTTTCTGCATCCTTTCACAAAAATCAAATTCCTTTATTCTTCAATGTTCTCCAAAGAAACACAACATAAATGTGCACAAGCAAAATTATCACACTTTGAATTTCAAGAGACTATTTAAAAAATTCAAGATTCAAGATTGCTTAATGTTATTTCTGGTACATAAGTGTAAAAGAGAATTAAATAATTGTTACTCCCTATCAATACAGCAAAAAAAACCCACAATAATAATGAAAATGCAATAACTATAAATACATAAGGTAGCTTATATATACATAGATTGATGGTATATCCATAAAGTGACCCTAGGCACAGGAGTGTTTGTACATAAGATGACTGACAGGAAATGATAAAAGTAGTAGTGGCTGGAATTGTGGAGGGGTGGGTTAGTGAGTGGAGGTGTTGATCAGCCTTACTGCTTGGGGAAAGCAACTGTTTTTGAGTCTACGTGGATGTTACGTAGCTGACAGTTGCACATAACATTAGTGGCTCATCAAGACAAATGATAAATGCTATATAAATTGCACTTATTTGATGAAAAACATTTCAAGACGGTTCATAAAGACATGTCAAAGAAAAATGCGCAATGGGCTTTTGGAGGGGATATTACTTCCTTGTGAAGTCCATTACAGCAAGTTCTAAGATGGCATTCGGAATCTGACTTCAGAAGGTCCCTTTCATGGCAGGTACTTTTCCAACCCTCTCCACCCCCAAGAATTTGGCTCTAAGACCTCATCAAAACTGACCCTCAAACAACTTTTAATGAGTGGTGGAGAGGTTTTATATTCCCAACAATTCCCACAAGACTTTATCAATTAATTATTTACTAATTGCCCTTACTGTTTCTTTTTGTAAGTGGAAATAACAGTCAGCAAGCATACAACAAGGTTCTTCACAACTGAATGGGATTTTATGTTGATGCCAGTTGAGAAATAATGTTAGCCTTAATACTAGGAAGCTGGAAACACAAGAGATTGCAAATGCTAGAACGAGGAGCCAAAGAAATGAGAGAAGTACACAGAGCCATCTCATCATACAGCAGGAGAACATTTCTCTGAAGGAACAACGCCAAGACAGTCATAAACAGAAACCAATGGTCTGTAATTTCAGCTAGCATTTACATAAAACTCTTCAACAAACATGGGTGAGTATGGGATAGAATCAGAATCAGGTTTATTATCACAGGCATGTGACGTGAAATTTGTTAACTTAGCAGCAGCAATTCAATGCAATACATAATCTAGCAGAGAGAAAGAGAAAAAATAAAATAAAACATAATAAACAAGTAAATAAACTACATATATTGAATTATTAAAAAATGTGCAAAAATAGAAATACTGTATATTAAAATAAAGTGAGGTAGTATCCAAAGCTTCAAAGTCCTTTTAGAAGCTGTTTCTGAATCGCTGAGTGTTTGCCTTCAGGCTTCTGTGTATCTCCTACCTGATGGTAACAGTGAGAAAAGGGCATGCCCTGGGTGCTGGAGGTCTTTAATAATGGAAGCTACTTTTCTGAGACACCGTTCCCTAAAGGTGTCCTGGGTACTTTGTAGGCTAGTACCCAAGATGGAGCTGACTAGATTTACAATCTTCTGCAGCTTCTCTCGGTCCTCTGAAGTAGCCTCTCCATACCAGACAGTGATGCAGCCTGTCAGAATGCTCTCCATAGTGCAACTATAGAAGTTTTTGAGTGTATTTGTTGACATGCCAAATCACTTCAAACTCCTGATAAAGTATAGCCATTGTCTTGCCTTCTTTATGACTATATCAGCATGCTGGGACCAGGTTAGATCCTCAGAGATCTTGACACCCAGGAACTTGAAGCTGCTCACTCTCTCTACTTCTGATCTCTCTATGAGGATTGATTCCCAGGTCCCTGGTTAAAACAGCGTGTAAATTACATAACAACCATTTAAAATAACTACTGTAGTCTCCATGTTTTCCTTCAATGGATGGGGAGGTGAAAGAACAGATTTATTTTGATATTTAGTTTGGAAGGATGAAAAGGGAAATTGGAAAGTGCCCATGAGGGTCTGACGACGGGCCAAGAGAAGAGGGGTGAAAGGAGGGAAGAACCCTTCCTTTCCAGTCCCGATAAAAGAACTTGGCCTGAAATATCAACTGTTTATTCCACTCGAGAGATGCTGCCTGACCTGCTGAGTTCCTCTGGAATTTTGTATGTGTTACTATGGATCAAACACTGATCCCTGCAGCACACCACCTGTCACAGGGTCCAATAAGAGAGACAATCATATAATATCACTCTCCGGCATCTCCTATTAAGCCAATGTTAACCATATACCATATAACAATTACAGCATGGAAACAGGCCATCTCAGCACTTCTAGTCCGTGCCGAATGCTTACTCTCACCTAGTCCCACCTACCTGCACTTAGCCCATAACCCTCCAATACTTTCCTGTCCATATACCCACCCAATTTTTTTTTAAATGACAAAATCGAACCTACCTCTACCACTTCTACTGGAAGCTCGTTCCACACAGCTACCACTCTCTGAGTAAAGAAGTTCCCCCTTGTATTACCCCTAAACTTTTGCCCCTTAACTCTCAACTCATGTCCTCTTGTTTGAATCTCCCCTACTCTCAATGGAAAAAGCCTATCAGCGTCAACTCTATCTAACCCACTCATAATTTTAAATACCTCCATCAAGTTCCCCCTCAATCTTCTACACTCCAAAGAATAAAGACCTAACTTGTTTAACCTTTCTCTGTAACTTAGCTGCTGAAACCCAGGTAACATTCTAGTAAATCTCCTCTGTACTCTCTCTATTTTGTTGATATCTTTCCTATAATTCGGTGACCAGAACTGTACACAATACTCCAAATTTGGCCTCACCAATGCCTTGTACTATTTTAACATTATATCCCAACTCCTATACTCAATGCTCTGATTTATAAAGGCCAGCATACCAAAAGCTTTCTTCACCACCGTATCCACATGAGATTCCACCTTCAGGAAACTATGCACCATTATTCCTAGATCACTCTGTTCTACTGCATTCCTCAATGCCCTACCATTTACCATGTATGTCCTATTTGGATTATTCCTACCAAAATGTAGCACCTCACACTTATCAGCATTAAACTCCCTCTGCCATCTTTCAGCCCACTCTTCTAACTGGCCTAAATCTCTCTGCAAGCTTTGAAAACCTACTTCATTATTCACAACGCCACCTACCTTAGTATAATCTGCATACTTACTAATCCAATTTACCACCCCATCATCCAGATCATTAATGTATTAATTTAATCCAGCTGACTGCTTCATCCTGAATGCTAAGTGACTTAACCTTCTGGATCAGTCTCCCATGCAGGACTTTGTCAAAGGCCAAACTAAAGTCCATGTAAAGTCCATCCACCACCTTTCCTTCATCAACTTTCTTGGTAACCTCCTCAAAATCCTTCATAAGATTGGGCACACATGACCCACCACACACAAAACCATGCTAACCATGCCCAATTAAGTCTCATCTATCCAAATATGTATGGGTCCTCTCTCTTAGAGTACCTTCCAATAATATACCCACAACTGATGTCAGGTTCACTGGCCTATAATTTCCTGACTTATTCTTGAAGCCCTTCTTGAACAATGGAACAACATTCACTATCCTCTAGTTCTCTGGGACCTTATTTATGGCTAAGAATGTTTAAAATATCTCTAACAGGGCCCCTGCAATTTCTTCACTTGCTTCTCATAAGGTTCTAGGGTCACCTAGTTAGGTCCTCCTGTTTCACAATCCAGATATGATCCACAACCTCACTACTCTTTTGCCTTAATTCTATAATCCCTGTGCCTGTCTCCTGAGTAAACACAAATACAAAAAAAATCATTTAAGATCTCTCTCATTTCTTCCAGTTCCATGCATAGATGACACCAGTGACCTTCAACAGGACTAACTTTGGTCTTCGCTACCCTTTGGCTTTTCATATAGCTATAGAAACTCTTGGGTTCTCTTTTACCTTTGTCTACCAGAGCAATCTTGTGTCCTCTTTTAGTCCTAATTTCTCTCTCAAGTGTTCCCTTGCATTCTTTATACTCTTTAAGCACCTTATTTGATCCTAAATGGCTATATCTGATATGTCCCATCCGCTTTTCCTTTACCGATGTTTCAATGTTTTTTTAACAAAGGATCCCAAAGCCTGTCAGCCTTGCATTCCAGCATGGCCATGCAGATTCTGGACTCTCAATATTTGATTTTTTAAAGCTCTCCACTTATCAAGCATCTCTTTTCATGAAAACAGCCTATCCCAATCCATGCTTGCTAGATCCCTCTGATGCCATCAAAATTTAGAATCCCAACCCAAGGACCAGTCCTATCCTTCTCCATAACTGAAACTAATGGAGTTATGATCATTAGATCCAACATGTTCCTCTACACACACTTCTGTCACCTGCCTTGCCTCATTCCCCAAGAGGAGATCAGTATCACACTATCTAGTTGGGACCTCTACATATAAAGGAAACTTACCCAAACACATTTGTCAAAGTCTATCCTATCCAGTCCTTTTTCAGTATGGGAGTCAATATGTGGAAGATTAAATCACCTACTATCACAATCTTATTTTTCTTGCAAATATTTGCTCTCTCTCTACAAATTTGTTCCTCTAAATCTCACTGTCCATTAGGTGCTCTACATTATAATCCTATTAACAAAGTCATCCCTTTTTTATTCTTCAATTTGACCCAGCTTGCCTCTGTAGATGAGCCCTCCAGTATGTTGACTGTTGTTATTGCCATGACATTTTCCCAGATGAGTAATGCCATGCCTCTGCTTTTAATGCCTCACCCTCTATCACAGGGGTTCCCAACCAGGGGTCCACTCCACAAGGGTCCTTGCTTAATGGTGTTGGTCCATAGCATAAAAATAGGTCAGGAACTCTATGCTCTATCATGTCTAAAGACATTGGAACCCAAGAACATTGTGCTGGCAAGTTCTGCCCCTCCTGCAACAAAATCTTACTAATAGCTACAACATCATAATTCCAAGTGCTGATCTATGCTCTCCAAGTTCATCTGCCTTATCTACAATACTCTTGCACTGAAATGGACACACCTCAGAACATTAGTCTCACCATGCTTATCAACCAGTCAGTTTCTGTCTTAGCTTGTAGGTTAAACATCTACTTTCTCCAAAGCCACTCCACTTGCTGCCTTTGCCACTCCAGTTTCCAAACCCCATGTAACTCCAACCTAAAATCTCTGGAGCAGCACTAGCAAACCTTCCTGCAAGGATAGTGATCCTCTCAAGTTCAGGAGCAAACCACCCTTTTGTACAGGTCCCATTTGCAATGGAAGAGAGCCAAATGAACCAAAAATCTGAAGCCCTCCCTCCTACGCCATCTCCTTAGCCATGCGTTAAAATGCACCATCTTCGCACTTCTTGACTCACTAGCATGCATGATTGATAGCAATCCTGAGATTACTGTCCTGGATGTCCTCTCTTTTAAATTAACTAACTCCCTGAACTCACTTTGCAGGACCTTGTTATTGCTTCCTGCCCATGCCATGGGTACCAATGCAGACCATGACTCATGGCTGCTCACCCTCCCCTTTAACTGAATCCAAGACATCTCTGACCCTGGCACCTGAGAGGCAACATACCATTCTCGTTCACAGAATCTCCTTTCCATCTCCCTAATTGTGAATCCCCTATTACTACCGCATTCCTCTTTCCCCCATTTCTATTCTGAGCCACAGAACCAGACTCAAGCTTTAAAGACCTGGTTGCTGTGGATTTCCCCTAGAGGGTCATCCCGCCCAATAGTATCCAAAGCAGTATATTAGTTATTGAGGAAACAGTCACAGGTGTACCCTGCACTGACTTGCACCACAGATGTTACAATTTACTGATGCACTAGGAAGATCAGATTGCTCCAGCAATACCAATGGTGGGTAATCCTTGAAAATATGGTGCAAGTTCCTGTCTATGGTCCAAAGAGGAAAGATATTATACCATGTACTCTTGATATGGAAATTACATCAGGGATACAAAGATAACTTACATCAGCAAGCATCCAGTTCAATTTCTGGAGTAATACAAATGACCACTGCACATTTCACATCAGAAAGCTATAATTTTTTAATTGCATTTGGCTGCAAAAAGAACATATCAGGAAAATTAACTTTGCAGCAAGGATTTTCAAAAAATATTTTGAGTGATTCAATGTTCTATGTTTTATTTGTTAATGGTTGTTTTTGGTAGTTTGCACTCCTTCGGGCGATGTGCTAATAGGACTTGACCAGTTGTAGGCTGTTATAGCTTTTCAAATGTGAAATTTGACTCCAGTGTTTGCATGGCAAATACTTTGCAAATTGGGCATGATGACTGAAGTTTGAGAAAAGACCTATGGTAAACAAAAATATAGAATACATTCAAAAAATATAAAAGTCGACATGAATCTTACCATTGGTCCAGGGTCTCCTTTTATACCTAGAAGTTTGTGAAATCGTGGATCAATGGTAAAACTTTCCATTCCGAATGTTTGGTATCCGTCTGTGGCAGCTGGTGTTATAGACATCACAGTGTAGGTACCTCTGGAGTCATTTGGAGTTGTCAGATTTGGCTCATTCTTAGTTTCTGGTGTCTGTTTGTTATGCCTCTCTGGTTGCAGGTTCTGTCTTTGCAGCAATTCTTCCACAAATTCTGTAGAGGGCTTTTGTGTCTCAAATCGACTTTCAGTGGATTGGTATTCTGATTTCATTTTTATTGGCTTTGCTGACGTTGGGTTTGTTGCCACATTTACAATCACTTTAGCTTTCTTCTTCGTGTCTTGCTCTGTTGTGTTATCAGATAGTTTTTTGCTAACCTGTCCTTTCTGCCTCTTTGCACTACTTTTTCCCGTGGATTTGTCTAGAGCTGCATGGGACAGCATCGTAGCAGGGGCTGTGGTTGGAAATTTGATATGAGGAGGAACCTGGAGAAACTCAGCGCTCGGGATCAGCGTCGTCGTTGCTGGCTGCAGAGTAGAGGAAGCAGTGCTCTGGTGCTGTACTGACAAACGGGCAGGCTGGGACGTGGCGTCAAAAGACGATCGCTTATTGATCTGGATGTTAAAGTTTGGCACCGTTTGAGACATGCCCAGAAAAGCCGACTTATCGGTGCAGTTGTCATCCTTCCCAGTCCGTTTACGCAGCGTTAATGGAGAAGAGACAGCAGATGAATTAGGAGAACGTGGTAAAAGAGGAAGAAGTGGGAAAAGGTTCGGCCGGTAGATATCTGCCAGCCTACACTGTTTTTTAATATATTTGCAATAATTATGAGCTGCTTTTGCAGAGGGATAAATATCAAACTGACAGATGGCTCCTTCAAACTGAATTGAGTTTTGGTTCATTTTTCCCAAAAGAAAGGAACCATCTGGATCTAAAGAATCTTCTTTTTTGAAATGCAAATTTGCATTAGTGCGATTCTTCCCACAAGAAGTATACAGAGTAACCTTTCGGCTCCTGATGTTGATCGCCATGTGATGCCACTGGCCATCGTGAACATCATAATCAAAATATACAGACTGTTTGTGTCCTACGTACACAATGATTTTACCTGGTATAAACTGAATACCAAGCTGTAGTTTTTTCTTCTTATTTCTAACAGCAAATAAAAAAGCATTGTTGATGCGATGTGAGCAGAGGCTCAAAACTATGGCGAAGTTAGTACCATATGAGGCAGGAATGAGTGCTGCGACAGATGTTTTGATACGTGCTCTCTGAGTGAGAATAACGCCTGATTTAAAAGGAATGACCCCCTGAGGAACCAAGTGGGACATTACAGAAGATGGTGATGACTGTGATTGTGCTTTTTTCCCGGTAAGGCCCAGCCTTTGGAGAATGTCCACATCTGAAAAGTAAAATTAACAGAAAGTTAATTAATTATTAAGTCTATACAGGTGAGATCTTAAAATAGTCTGTTTTACAATTGATCTAAGTAAGAAAAAGATCATTTTGCCTTGAGAGTTTCTGACATTCTTTTGCTATTCTATCAAATTCAAGAATTTACCATCAAAGTTTGATTTAGAACATGTTTAAGAATTAGAAGCGGGGTCGACTATTTAGACACTCATGGCTGTTACACTGAAGAGAGCCATAGCTGATCTTTTCCATCAGTACACTTTCCTCTACGTGTCCCATCCACGTCCCTTGATTTTCTTAACACATAAAACTCCATCAAGGACTGAGCTTCCACAGCCCTCTTGGATATGGAATTGCAAAGAAATTTCTTTTCACTTCGTCATATACCTTGAGAAGTGAGCACTGGTTCTAGACATCCAACCCGGAGAAAGATCTACCTTACCAAGCATCGTAAGAATTTACTATATTCCAATAAGATATCTTCTTGATAAACCCAAGAGAATACAAGCACAGCCTGCTTAATCTCTCCTCATACTAACATGCTCTTTCTCTGTATCTCCTTCCATAGGCAGGGACGCCAGGCCTATTCATGCAATCTCACTGAAGCCCTCTAAAATTCCAGTAAGACAACCCTATTGCATTACTGAAATTCTATTCTATTGCAATGAAGGTCTAAAATTTGCCTTCACACTTACTTGCTAAACCAGTAAATTAAGTTTCAATGACTTGTGCACAAGGATATCAAGTTCTTTCTGAACATGGACACCTAACAATCTCTCAACATTGATAAACATAGTAATTTTCTATTTTTGATAAAACAGTTGACTTCACATAGACCTACATTTTAATTTACTTAACACATCCTTATGCGTTCACTTAACCTGACTATGATACCTTGAATCCTTTCTGCCAAATGTCACACAGCCAAATGCCACCGTGCTTTATAGCCCCTCAAGTGACGAAAAACCCACTTTCAAATTCCCTCATTGGCAGTTTCCATCACCTTTACAGGAAGTGAGTTCCAGGGAGTCAAAGTGTTTTTCTTGACACTATCTTTATAACTCTTGGACAAGATTTTAAATGTGCTAATAGGAACAGTGTTTATTGTGCAGAAAACATTCTGGCAGTCTGTTGTGAAAAACATATATACTTTGTATGTATTAAACGTTCTTAATAAATATCTTTTCTGACCAAAGGGCATTTTGTTTTTAGCTCCAAGCAGAACATCCCTAGTTTCACTTGTCAAGCTCTATAACCACAATTTTTAATCCCTGGAACAAATTTGGGAAATCCTTTCTGCACCCGCTGTAGGGACTTTTCAGACTTGCTACATATCACACATATTTATAAGACAATGAGTCGACTGCAAACTTTAAAATTCAAAACTTTCTTTTCACCACAAAAAAAACCTACATGTAACTTTCACTTTTTTAATACCAAGAGGAACAGGGTACATTCCTTTCAGAAAAGACACACAAGACAGAACAAAAGGAAATGACTCCCACACCTCCACCCCACCATCAGCATTCGGTCATGATGGTCGATATCGCAAATGACACATTTCACCGTATGTTTTGATGTTAATGTGATAAAATGAATCTGTATCTATTGATGTTTGGTGTCTTAGGCTATTTCCTTGCTGTCGCTGAAGATGAAACAAATGCTAATATATACTGAGGCTTCACCACACAGAGGTTCCCAACTTGGAGTCCACGGGCTCCTTGGTCAATGGTATTGGTCCATGGCATAAAAAAGGTTGGGTACACCTGCATTAGAGGAACAACAGTTCTGTCTAATATATCTAAATGTTTGCTGGCCTCTCCAGTTATCGATGCCGCATATACACAGTTACCACACTCTTCACTTTGCCTTCATCACTGCACATTTTCAGGAGATATTCCCTGCATCAAACCAGCACTCTGCAGAGGGGATGTGTTACCTTACTGTTGTTCTGGATATCACTAAAGACTAATTCATATGCTAGCCCTGCAGACGAGAGGTGGATTTCATATGGAGTTACACTGTGGGCTTCAGTCAGATGAGGAATTTTAGGAACTATTTGTGCCATTTTTCCAAGGGAAGAAGTTTAACTCTAGTACTCGTCTAGGGGATTCAGATGAGAATTACAAGACAGTATCATACATGGGAAGTGTGCCTGTTGTATGTTAAAATGGCTGATATTTTAATCCAACCTGGTTAACAGAATTTAAGCAACATGGAAGAGGGGGGGATTGGGGTGAGGTTCCATCTCTAATTTCTTGCAAATCCTTATGCAGAGTTAGGAGTGCATCCTTTGCAATCCATGTTTGATAAGGTCACTGACATGCAGATAATGCAGCCAATTCCTGGTGCACCAGGAAATGTGGATGGAAGTCATCTAAACCCCTCAGCATAAACCTTTAAACCAGGAGTTCCCAACTTTTTTAATGTCATGGACCCCTACCATTAACTGAGGGGTCCATGGATCCCAGGTTGGGAACTACCTGCTTTAAATGTTTAACAATCCTCAGGATGATTTTCTCTACTCGAGGTAGAAGAGAAAAAGCTCCTTCTGTGGCCTCCTTACACTGTGGACTAAAAGGGACAAAATGTGGCATAGTCTGACCACTAATGATTGGATAATACAACAGTTAACTCAAACATGACAGGCAGAATTAAACAGGCACAAGTGTAACACACCTCCATCAGCAATGTTTTATAAAATGTCAGCTTCTCAATCCTTTGCCGTTGGGGAGCTAGAGATATGGGATTAACTCACTGAACAGCCTTGATGAATAGAATTAGTGGACAGCTTTCTCTTCCCATCCTCCATCAGGTATACCTATCCTACCCGCAACATCATCTGGCAGATCCAACTCAAGCAGCATCTTAGCAGAAGCACCACAGGAACATTTATAACAAAGAGGTAATGTGGAGAATTGACAGGGTACTTCATTCATAATCCTGGTATAAAGCTTCCAATTCCCCAGCTGGTCACTAGAGTTCCCTAACAGTACAGAAATAAGCATCAAACATACCCATACCACTTTAAATCATCCAACTTCCCTGTGAGCTGCCAGTGATTTTCCAACACAAGAAAACGTGACCCAACTTCACTTGGCACCACTCAAAACAGCACAACATGATGGATGATACTGTTTAGTGAATATTCTAGGAACCAAAGTCTTTATCTGTATGAGCATGTACACACTCGACTAAATTTTGCCAGCCACACAATTCTTGCAGAAAGGCCATTCTTGAAATTTAGTCACAAAATAGCACTGAAGTTCAGTTATATATTGATAACCCACAGAACTATGTGATCTAATCTTAATATGAAACAGTCTGATTTTTTTAAGTGATGAATTGAAATTATTCCCTATTATTCTTGGCTAACTGAAGAAATTTAGATTTAACGTTAAGGGAAAGAGAAACCTATCCTTGACAGTACACACATGTTGAATGATTGAAACAACTGATGTATTGCAGTGCTTCTAGCTTCAAACACTGCAGGAACCTGAGGATTTTTCAATGCAGGTTGTGTAATGGAGCCAAGGGAATAAGCTATAGGAGGGAAAAATAGAACTCTAGTTGCACTGTGCATTAAAATTTAAGTCTGTTCCAAACTGGCTTTAATCCAATCTCCTCTACGCACAGAGAACCACTAAAGTCCTCTATGCTGAACCAATTGCCGGAATGATTTGTAACAGTTCCACACATTCAACATTAATATTTTCATGAGATATTTAGAGCACGGTGCCTCAAACTGGTGGAATGACATACTCGGACTGTAACCACAAAATACTGGAGAAACTCAGCAGGTCAGGCAGCATCTATGGTGATGAATAAACAGTTGCCATTTCAGGCCAAGATGTTTCTTCAGGACTGAAAAGGAAGGGGGAAGATGCCAGAATAAAAAGGTGAGGGGAGGGGAAAGAGGCTAGCTAGAAGGTGATAGGTGAAGCCAGGTGGGTGGGAAAGGTAAAGGGCTGGAGAAGAAGGAATCTGATAGGAGAGGAGAGGGGATCATGGAAGAAAGGGAAGGAGGGTCCCGGGGAGGTGATAGGCAGGTGAGAAAGGCAAGAGTGAGGAATGGAAGAAAAGGGTAGGGGGAGTAAAGTTTTTACTCAAACTATGTTACTCAAACCAGAACGTGTAGTGATAATTGTAGGCTAATCCGATCACATCCTTAGGTTGTGTTGGTTGTTAACACAAATAACACATTTCACTAACAAGAGATAATCTGCAGATACTGGAAAACCGGGCAACATACACAAGATGCTGGAGGAACTCAGCAGGCCAGGCAGCATCTGTGGAAAAAAGTACAGTCAACGTTTCGCACCGAAACCCTTTGGCAGGACGGTCTTAATTTTATTTATTGAGACAGAACGCAGAGTAGAACCTTCCGGCCTGTTGAGCCACACTGCCCAACAATCCCCCAGTTCAATCCTAGCCTAATCACAGGACAATTTACAATTACCCTTTAACCTACCCACCAGTATGCCTTTTTGAGTTGTAGGAGGAAACCAAGCTCCCGGGGAAACCCACACAGTCACGGGGAGAACGTACAAACTCCTTGCAGGCAGTGGTGGGAACTGAACTCGGGTCACCTGTACAGTAGAGTGCTGTGACTCTATTAAATAGCCTCTGATTACTAAGTCCAGCTCCTGGTCTTTACATATGGCTTAGCTACTAAGCTTGGCGGAGCCATTTCTTCTGACAGGAGAAGGGGCAAAACGTGCTACTGATGCCTTAAAAACCAGTCACTTCGGGCAGATGGGGCCTCATCAGCCGTGGTTGGCAGCTCGTCTAGGAGACGGAAAACTCTGATCTCAACCCTCCACTGCCTTGCAGCTGTACCCACTCATGGGGAAGGCTTCCAGAGTAAACCCCGATGGAACAATCCAGAGTTGGAGTCCCTAAGACAGTCCTTTGTTGAGTTCTGTGACACCACTGGTGCCAAACTGTATCGGTCTCTGCCATTCCTTTGGGTTCATCAGTTTGTGTGAAGTGGGGCAGCTTGCTCTCTCTATTGTACAGCCATGTCTTGTGTATTTAGACACCAACTTTCATGGTCAACCCTGTCCAATGGTGGCCTCAAGAGGTACATGTGACAATATATATTGTATATTTGTACATACATAAATTATACAGCATTTGTTTCCTGTCATCTATATATGTGTTGCCCTTAAAACATTTGTTTAGCTTTATTACATTTTCACTTTAGTAATTTGTTTGTAATTATTTTCTAGTTAAAGTTAAGGTTGTTGAAAGTAAATTCATTGTCTGTGATGTATCGCGGCATGCAAAGACATCACACCCGGTTTTGCTGCGTCTTGTGGGAAAATACCAGTTTGGAGAAACGGGAAGGAGGGGGCTTGTGTGTGCAGGATCAACACGAGAAAAGTTTTCATTCTACGCACAAAGATACATCATAGAAGCAACGCCGTAAGTTCATTTGACAATCGATATGTTGAAGTAAAAATGTTAATGCTGATTCTGTTAAAAGTAATGACGGTTGATAAAGTTTATTTTCTTGTGCTATTGAAAGCGTTGTTGGATAGTTTGTGTTGAAGTGTATTTAAAGCTGTTGATGGTGTAGGTAGATTCTGACTGTATGTTGTACTTAAATGTAATATAGTTTGTTGTAGTTTTACTTTTACAAGTATTTATGATGTAAATGTGATGCCAAGAAGGAAACAAATACTGTATATATTTTGTATTGTTTTATCAACAGTTTTCACCATACGTTAATGTGGAAGAGTGAACAGTAAACGGTTAATCTTACTGCGATCGTGCCTTCATTGACTACGGTTTAACTCGGTGTTAAGTTCAGAGCTTCTACACCTGTATGAGAACACTACAACATAATAGTGGCAATTCATTGTTTTCTGTAATGGAAATATTTCCATTGACTTCAATTGAATGAGTTTCAGAAACAGTGCTTTATATTTTTTCTAACAACAGAAAAAGGAATTTGGTCCATCAATTTGCCAGTGCTCACAGAATTCCCCTCATCGCCCATTACCCCACTTATTTCCCTTAACCTATTCTAATATGTTCATCAACTCCTCCATATTCACCTGCCAGCCATTTACACAAGGGCAATATTAGAAAGAGAATTTTATTTCTTAATCCATCTCACAACATGAGGGAGTAAAAATCTTTACATTGTGTCTCCGTCGCAATGTACAAGCAATAAAGAAGGGAAATGTGGGAGGGTATTGCCCAGACACTAAGATCAGAATCAGGTTTATTATCACCGGTATGTGACATGAAATTTGTTAACTTAGCAGCAGCAGTTCAATGCAATACATAATCTAGCAGAGAGAAAAAATTAATAAATAAAATAAAACATAATAATAAATAAAGAAGTAAATCAACTACGTATATTGAATAGATTTTTTAAAATGTGCAAAAACAGGAATACTGTACATTTAAAAAGTGAGTTAGTGTCCAAAGCTTCAATGTCCATTTAGGAATCAGATGGCAGAGGGGAAGAAGCTGTTCCTGAATCACTGAGTGTGAGCCTTCAGGCTTTTGTATCTCCTACCTGATGGTAACAGTGAGAAAAGAGCATGCCCTGGGTGCTGGAGGTCCTTAATAGTGGACGCTGCCTTTCTGAGACATCGCTCCCTAAAGATATCCTGGGTACTTTGTAGGCTAGTGCCCAAGATGGAGCTGACTAGATTTACAATCTTCTGCAGCTTCTTTTGGTCCGTATATTGTATACGTAATTGTACACACACACACACACACACACACACACACACACACACACACACACACACACACACACACACACACACACACACACACACACACACACACACACACACACACACACACACACACTCAGATAGACGATCAGATCAATATGCATTGATAAATCTAATGGCCTGGTGAAAGCAGCTGTCCCATAGTCTGTTGGTCCTGGCCTTCATGCTGTGGTACTGTTGCCAGACAGAAGCAGCTGGAACAGTTTGTGGTTGGGGTATGGTAATCGTAGACAATTACCAGACCAGCACATCACTGGGGGCATTGGGGAGTTTTCTTGGTCCTAATGTCAACACAGATGGACCAGGATAAGCAGCTAGTGATATTCACACCTAGGAACTTGAAACCCTCAACCTCATTGCTGTTTAATGTAGACAGGAGCATGTGCACTGCCCCTCTTTCTGAAGTCAGCTCTTTTGTTTTCTCCACTCTGGAGGGAAGATTATTATCATAACACCATATCACTAAGAGACACTGATGATGCAAAATTGTGGTTCAAAGGAGTTTTGACAAAATGTGGATGCAGAGAGTTCCCTAGTTGTAGCAGCAAAGACATGAAAGAGGGCTTAATTCATCCAATGTTTCAGCAGCAGGGGTGCCAATTTGGCTGCAATTTTAATTGGCATTTGCAGGTACTCATTTTACATTACAAGCAGAAGCAATAGGCAGAACAGAATGATTGTGACACCAAACCCCCTGCCACAACAAGCAGTGTCAATAGGTACCAGGCTGCCATGCATTTTGCATCTACAAGAATTCCAGCACTCAGCAGGAGCAAGAGCTACATCCCTACAAAAACACAGGGGCTGTTTAAAGCGAACAAAGGTCAAGGATTTGATAACTGTGGAAAGGAGCTTGTTGGCATTGAATATTTGAGTCTTCAGTTCACAGCTCTAGTCAAAGCTGAAAATCACCCTAAATGTAAGCGTAAATCTGCTGCTGCCAATTAAGGAGCTTTGGTAGTTATTCCTTTAGGTCTGCAGCTTAATGTCGAGAAATTTTTTCCTCTTATTGTGCCAACAGTAGTATGCAGAGAGAACTGAGTGATTCTTGTGGATAAAGAGCATCCAAATGGTTCAAGGATCCAGAGATTGCACCTCATCTTGTTTGTGCCAGATGAGAATCCAATGGATGCAGAGACAGAGACACTCCTTGAATGTTCAGCTGGTCTTCAACTCGTTACAAACACTGGCATCTACTAAATGAGAAGCAATCAGGACTTCTTTACCCTTTTGTATTTACTAATGAACGGTATCAGAATCAGAATCAATATCACTGGTATATGTTGTGAAATTTGTTAACTTTACATCAACAGTACAATGAAATACAGGATAAATAAATACAGAGAAAAAAACTGAGTTACATATATATGTAAGTAAATATATATATATATATATATATATTAAATAGTTAACTTAAAATAAGTAGGGCAAAATAACAGAAATAAAAAAGTAGTGAGGTAGTGTTAATGGGTTCAATGTTCATTTAGAAATTAGACGGCAGAGGGCAAGAAGCTGTTTCTGAATCGCTGAGTGTGTGCCTTTAGGCTTCTGTACCTCCTACCTGACAGTAACAGATTGAAGGGAGCATGTCCTGGGTGTTGGGGTCCTCAATGATGGATACTGCCTTCCTAAGGCACCGTTCCTTGAAGATGTCTTGGATACTACAGAGGCTGGTACCCATGAAAGAGCTGACTAATTTTACAAGTTTCTACAACTTATTTCAATCTTGTGCAGCAGATTCCACCCCCCACCCCCCATTCCAGACAGTGATGCAACCAGTCAGAATGCTCTCCACAGTACATTTGTAGAAGTTTTCGAGTGTTTTAGTTGACCAAATCTCCTGAAACTCCAAATTAAATAAACCACTGTCTTGCCTTGTTTATAGCTGCATCAATATGTTGCTTCCAGGTCACATCCTCAGAGAGATTGATACACAGGAACTTGAAATTGCTCACTCTCTCCACTTCTGATCCCTCTATAAGGATTGGTTTGTGTTCCCTTGTCCTAATCTTCCTGAAGTCTACAATCAGTAGTGTGGAAGTGTAAAAGTTCACAGGCCACAGAAACACTTAGCAGGTCATGCCACAATAATGGAAAGAGAAACAACTAACATTTCAGATCAAAGTTCAAAGATCAAAGTAAATTTGTTATCAAACTACATATATATCACCATATACAACGCTGATATTCCTTTTCTTGTGGGCATAATCAATAAATCTAATAACCATAATCAATGAAAGACTGCAACAACGAGGACAACTAGTGTGCAAAAGACAATGAACTATGCAAATACAAAAAGATAGATAAAAAAGAAATATTAATAATTGCAATTAAATAAATAAACAATAACTATCAAGAACATGAGATGAAGAGTCTGTGAAAGTGAGCCCAGAGTTTGTGGGAATCAGTGATTGGCCAAGTGAGTTGAGTGAAGTTATCCCCTCTGCTTCAAGAGGGTGGTGTGATTCCTGAAGCTCCTGTACCTCCTTCCTGATGCCATCAGTGAGAAGAAAGCATGTCCTGAGTGGTGGGAGTCCCTGATGATGGATGCTGCTTTTGTGCGACAATGCTTCATGTACATGTATTTGATGGTGGGGAGGGCTTTACCCGTGATGGACTGGGTCGTACCCACTACTTTTTGTAGGATTGTCCATTCAAGGGCATTGGTGTTTCCATACTAGGCTGTGATGGCAGCCAGTCAATATACTTGCTACCACACATCTATAGTTTTATCTTCGCAAATCCTAAGGAAACAGAGGCACTCTGCCGTGCCTTCTTTATAATTGTACTTACACACTGGGCCCAGGGCAGATTTTCCTCACTACACATTTGAATAAGAAAACCTAGAATTTCCCATGGTAGGGGAGTCTAGGACAAGAGGGCACAACTTCAGGATTGAAGGACATCCATTTAGAACAGGGATGCGGAGAAATTACTTTAGTCAGAGGGTGGTAAATCTGTGGAATTTGTTGCCACGAGTGGCAGTGGAGGCCAACTCATTGGGTGCATTTAAGACAGAGATAGATAGGTTCTTGATTAGCCAGGGCAACAAAGGGTATGTGGAGAAGGCATGGGAGTGGAGATGACTGGAAGAATTGGATCAGCCCATGGCTGAATGGTGGAGTAGACACAATGGGCTGAATGGCCTATGTCTGCTCCTATATCTTATGGTCTTATGGAACAAGGGAGCTGGCTGTGAGATAAAACTGTGTAGAATGTGCATGTTAAAAAATTAAGAGACATAGGAGAACGTGGAAGTGGAATCTGAAGTCACACACACGATGCTGAAGAACCTCAGCAGGTCCGGCAGCATCTATGGTGGGAAATGGAGAGCCGACATTTCGAGTCAAGACTCTTCATCCAGTCCATTTAAATAGCTCAACCCAAAACATCGACTGTCCGTTTCCCTCCATATGCACTGCCTTACCTGCTAGGTTCCTCCAGCATCAAAAATTAGCTGCTTTCAGATGATGGTAGAATAAAGGTGCAAAGCAGGAGCAGCCCGCAAGTTGCTTCTTGTAGAACACCAGACATTAAAATATCAACACCTGGATCCATTGTTAGTCATTCTCTGGCCATGCAAGAGTAAGTGTGTATTAAACCACAAATGTAATATTATTAAATTGAATAACACTGAATGAGAGCTACAGTCTGGCAGCATTGTCAACCACTTCAAGAAGATTGCTATAATCAGCACCAACTGGGTTGAACTGGCGTGAGCATCCAGAACTTACTTGTATTGTTATGTATTCAGAAAGTAAACAGTGAAGTTGGAGCCACCTGGAAATTCTAATCAAAAGTGCAAACTTTTTAAGCAGTCTGCCCCAGACCATGAGGTTACAGACTAATTGGTGGTGATCTCAGCACCATTTTCCAGTGCTTTCTAATTAGGCCACAAAACTATGAATAAATATAATAAAACAAAATTGAATAAACCTTTCATTTGAAGAATAAAGATTACTTGTAATCCAGCCACTGAGCATGTATATGCAAGCTTATCAGCAAATAGTGGGTTCAGTCATGTGGGTAATCCTACAAATGGACAGAATGAAAGTTCATTGCGTCAAAATGTTCTATTCATATCAGAGCCTAAACAAAATATGACTTACAACTGTCCTCTCTCAAAAGACCCTACCCTTCTTTAATCAGAATAGAATCTTAGTATTACATTTAAAAAAGGTTTGTTCTCTCAGAAAATAACTTGGATAATCAATTCCAAACAGTTCTGAAAATGTAATATTTTAAGCATCAGATTATCTTAAATTCAAGAGTAAAGTTCAAAGTAAATTTATTATCAAAGTACATTTACGTCACCATAAACAACCCTGAGATACATTTTCTTGTGAGTATACATTGTAAATCCAAGAAACAGACAGAATCAATGAAAGATCACACCCAAAAGGATGGACAAACAACTTATGTGTAAAGGGCAGCAAACTGTACAAATACAAAAGAGAAAAGAATAACAATAATAAATAAATAATATCAAGGAAATGAGATGAAAAACCTTGTACTGACTGCTTACTTCCCTTACATCTCCTGATGGTCACCCATCTGCTATCTGTTGTATGTACTCTGGGTGGGATCTCTTCAGTAAAAGTTTCATTTATGGCATTTTCAGCCTTCCAGATGGCCTGAATACATCCAGCTCAAACTCCATCCAGTTTCTTGACCTTGTCAGTCAGGAGATTATGTTGGGTGCACTTCTTGCTGATGCAGACTTCTAGGTGACTATTTGATACCCAGAAATCCCATATATCACAGGAGGAGTGTTCTACTGCCCTAACAATCCTGCCTACACTAACTAAGGACTAAAAGCTTACCTGTTCTTATCTGTGCCTTCCCTCTGAAACCTTTAAGTTTTGTATTTATCTAGGTTGCTTGAAATGCTATATTTGCCTGATTATTAAATGTCACTTTATTTTGCATGTTGATATATTTTATCTTTTTCTCCTTGTGTTAAATCTGAGCTCACCTAGTACACTTCACATCTATTCTGATCACTCCCAGCTCCGCTTGGGCACCAGTGTCTTCAAGTCAATGGACTGTTTGTCCGACATCCTCAACTGGGTAGGGAGAAATTTTATTTGAGAAAATGATGGGAAGATTAGAAAAGACGTCTTTGGAACCACTCCAGATTTTGTGCACTGGCCACCCAGTCCATCTCTCTTCCTGCAATTGTCTGAAAGTGAATCAAATTATTCTCACCTTGATGTTTGGTGACGTATCTGGCTTCAAGATAACCTCAGATGCATATAGCTGTCTTAATAGTAAGACAATCTATTTCAATCTGACAAAATGTCCAGGACCTCAAGCATTAACCATTTCTCTTTCCATAGATGCTTTCTAGAACATCTAACTGTAATCCCAACTCTGACTTTGGATCTCAGCCTATTTGTTAATCAGGTCAATAATTTGGTCTCACTTCCAAGAACTTCACTATCTCTCTGCAAATATATTTCATAAGATATCTGTTGGACGTATTCTGCAAAGATATGGTGATTGTATACCTTTTA
Source organism: Hemitrygon akajei (assembly GCF_048418815.1). NCBI lineage: Eukaryota > Metazoa > Chordata > Chondrichthyes > Myliobatiformes > Dasyatidae > Hemitrygon > Hemitrygon akajei. The sequence continues at coordinate 185,900,766 of NC_133130.1, forward strand.
CTATTGGAAGATACAATACCTTATGCCAAGTTCATCATTGCTAACTATCAGCTTCTCAGCTGGCTGAGATTTCTTGCAGGGCAAACTTATCAGGAGAACCATCATATGCATATGTCACCTACATTGTCTCTCACTTTCTATTTATTAGTCTGTCGATATTTGTTTACACCAAATAAAGCTGATTTAAAGTTAAACTGAGTTTTCAATTGTATATACAGTGTAAAACAAAACTGTTAATCCACATGTTTAGGACTTTGGTGCTGTTAGATGGACAGATTTTCTGGACTATCAAATTAATACGCCAACGCACCTTGAATACACGTTCAATGATGATACAGAATAGAATCATAAGTTTTCCAGTGAATGTAGTAATGTTAATGGAAGCAGGTGGAAACAAACCTCTGGTGAGTTTCCTGGGAGTCTGAGAAATAAAACAAGGTGTATTTCAAGGGAGCCTGGAAACTGAGGCTACAGTGAATGAAAGTGAGCCATGGATGAGAAGGTAGAAGGGTGGGTTGGAAAGTTTGCTGATGACACAATAATTGGGATTGTTGTGGATAGTCTGGATGGTTGTCAGAGGCTATAGTGGGACATCGATGGAATGCAGAATTAGTTTTAAGGTGCGTGGAAGTAGGTTCTAGAGGAACGTCAGAGGTAAGCTTTTCACACAGAGACTGGTGAGTATGTGGAATGCACTGCCAGCGAGGATGGTAGAGGTGGATACAATAGGGTCTTTTAAGAGACTCTTAGATGGGTACATGGAGCTTAGAAAAATAGAGACTATGCAGTAGGGAAATTCTAGGCAGCTTCTAGAGTAGGTTACATGGTTGGCACAACATTGTGGGCTGAAAGGCCTGTAATGTGCTGTAGATTTTCTGTGTATCTATGGAATCAGAGCCCAAGTGAGTGAGAAGGGACCATGGGAACCTGATCATGGTAAGTTAGAAGAGAGTGTGTGAACTTGGGACCCGGTGAGTGATAGTGAATTCAGGAACCTGGGCCCGAGGAGTGAAAGAGTACATGGCAGCTAAGGCCCCAGTAAGTGGGAAGGGAGGACAGGAAACGGCATGTGAAATAAGGCCCTGGTGTTTGAATGGGAGTGTGGCAACTGAGGTTCTGGTGTGTGGAAAAGAGCAGGGGAACTAGAGTCCCAGTATATTAATGGCAGCATGAAAATCAGCAAGTGGTGAGTCAGAAGCTAAGCTGTCATGATTTATGAACGAACACACACAGCATGCTGGAGGAACTCAGCAGGCCAGGCAGCATCCATGGAAATAAGCACAGTCAACATTGGAAGTTTCCATTGATGCTGCCTGGCCTGCTGAGTTCCTCCAGCATTGTGTGTGTGTTGCTTGGATTTCCAGCATCTACAGATTTTCCCCTGTTTATGATTTTGAATGGTCAATTATTAGTGTATTAGTGAATTATTAGAGTTTTGCTGTAATAATAAATCTATTTGATATTTTAATTATTGCTTTTCTACTGTTGAAGGAATTATCTTCAGAATAGATTTCTCAAACATCTGTGCAGGATTCTTCACCTCTGTACTATGCATATAGCTATTTGAAAATTTTGCACCCCTTGTCTTTCTCATTAAAACATTTTAGACAATACATCTATAACTCCTTAATTAATTGATCCTGTTGAATGAGCATGCAAACCTCCATCTCGTGGAGAGCTGTCCATCATTTCATTCATTCTATATGGGAAATCTTAAACAGCAGGATCATAGCTTACATTCTTCCTTCATTTGATGTTGAATCAGAGTTTATCGAACAATCATTATTATCAGCTGCTAGATCTCCCCTTTACCAGTTAAACCATTATTACTCCTTAAACTGTAAACTGTTGACAGTGATTTCCATCTCCTGATCCATTAGTCCAATATCTTCCTCCTTGTTCTTTACTCAGCCCTTGCAAAACTCATTCAGATGTTCATTTTCAAGAAATGTGTTACATAAAGATGCATTGTTATGAGAAGCACTATTGTGATCCAAGAATGTTGGCTGGAAAATTGCCTAGTTTAACTGTGGTCGTTTATCTAGTTTTGTAGATTCAGAGTGGAAATGTAAGTAATTGCAAAAAAAAGCTTCTCACTCATTCTAGTAAAATAACTGATATTTATTTTCCATTCATACTGTAATATGGGAAATTAAGCAGCTCCAAAGTGACTGAAATCTGATTTCCAATACCAAACCATCATTAAGATCTCAAATTAAAGAAAGGCAAAATAAATGCTTCCGGGACTCAGCACATGAGGGATCCTGTTGTGGGTAGTTTCAGATTTTGAACATTACATTCCAGAATGCATTACAAACTCACATTTTGTCTTTGTGTTCTTAAAGACCCATGAACACTGCTTCATTATTTTATTCTTTTTGCATTATTTATTTTGTAATTTGTAGGAATTTTTATGTCTAAATATATTGTACAGCTGGGAAATGACAATTTGGATTTCAACTTGCCTTTTTTAGCTCAAGCATTAGAAGGTTATACTATTCCTGTTACAATATTCATCAGAATCATTGATTAATAGGCATAGCTGATACTTTTCAAAATTCAAAGTAAATTTATTGTCAAAGTACATATATGTCACCGTATACAACCCTGAGATTTCTTACTCAGTAAGTCAAACAGATATAGTACAATCAATGAAAGACCTCACACAACGATGGACAAATAACCAATGTGCAAAAGACAACAAACAGTGCAAATACAAAGACAAAAAAAATAGTAATAATAAATAAATAAGCAATAAATTTCAAGACCCTGAGATGAGGAGTCCTTGAAAACAAGTCCATAGGTTGTGGGAACAGTTCAGTAACGGGGCAAAGGAAGCTGATTGAAGTTATCCCCACTGATTCAACAGCCTGAATTTTGAGGGATAATAACTGTTCATGAAGCTGTTGGTGTGGGTCCTGAGGCTCTTGTACTTCCTTTCTGATGGCAGCAGCAAGAAGAGAGCATGGATCCTTGATGATGGATGCTGCTCTCTATGGCAGCACTCCATGTAGTCATGTTCAATGGTGGGGTGGGTTTTACCTGTGATGAACTGGACTGTATCCTCTACTTTTTGTAGGGATTTTCAGTTGAAGGGCGTTGTGTTTCCATACCAGGCTGTGACGCAACCAGTCAATAAACTCTCCATCTGTATATGTTTGTCAACAGTTTTAGATGTCATGCCGAATCTTCACAAACTTCTAAGGAAGTAGAGGTCCTGCTGTACTTACTTCATAATTTCACTTATGTACTGGCCCAGAACAGATCTTTAGAAATTATAACACAGAGGAATTTAAAGTTGTTGGCCCTCTCCATCTTTGATTCCCAAAGAGGTCTGGCTCATGGACCTCCTGTCTCCTCCTTCTGAAGTAAATAATTAGCTCTCTGGTCTTGTTGACATTGAGTGAGAGGTTGTTGTAGTGGCACCACTCAGCTAGATTTTCAATCTCCTTCCTGTATGTTGATTCATCACCATCTTTGATTCAGCCAACAACAGTGGTGTGGTCAGCAAACATAAATAAGGCTTTGGAACTGTATATACCTTCACAGTCGTAAGTATAAAGCGAGTAGAGCAGGGGGGCTAAGCACACAGCCTTGTGGTGCACCTGTGCTATTGGAGATTGTGGAGGAGATGCTGTTGCCAATCTGAACTGACTAGGGTCTGCAGGCGAGGAAATCAAGGATCCAATTGTGCAAGGAGGCATTGAGGCCAAGGTCTTGAAGCTTATTCATTAGCTTTGAGGTGATGATGGCATTGAATGCCAAGCTGTAGTCAATAAAGAACATCCTGATTTATGCACCTTTTCTGTCCAGATATTCCAGGGTTGAGTGAAAAGCCAATGAAATTGCATTAGCTGTGAACTTGTTGCTCTTGCAGGCAAATTGGAGTGGATCCAAATCACTTCTCAGGCAGGAGTTGATGTGTTTCATCACCAACCTCTCAAAATACTTCATCACTGTGGATGCAAGTGCCACTGGATGATAGCCATTGAGGCAGGAATAATTAGGCACAGGTATAATTGAAACCTGTTTGACTGCCAAAGCGAGAGAGTGAAAATATCAGTGCACACTCCAGCTAGCTGATCAACACAGATCTTTAGTACAGGTCCAGGTACCCCATCTGAGCTGGATGATTTCTGTGGATTCACCCTCTTGAAGGATGCTCACATGTTGACCTCAGAGACTGAAATCACAGGGTCATCAGGAGCTGTGGGAGTTCATGAAGGTTCCTCCATTTTTTGATGATCAAACTGAGCATAGAAGGTATTAAGCTCATCCCGGAGCGAAGCCTTTAAGCCCTGCCACAGTTGTCAAGCATCTCCCAGTGACTCAGATTTAGACCAGAATTGCCACTTCACATGTGAAATGGTTTTCTGGAGATCATACCTAGACGTTGTGTGTTTTACTCGGTCATTAGATCTAGCACTCAGCAAATTGTGGATCTGATTCTTCATCCAGAGGTTGGGGAATACGCTGAACGATTTTACGGGGACACACTCATCAAAGACTGTACTAATAAAGTTCCTGACAACAGTGCTGTATTCATTCAGATCACCTGACGTGTCCTTGAACGTGGCACAGTCCACCAACTTAAAGCTATCCTGTAGTCGGACCGAGCCTCCGACGACCGTCTCTTTGTTGTCCTTATCTCTGGAGCCTTGCTCTTTGCGCTCTGCCAGAATGCAGTCAGGAGAAAGACAGCCAAGTGATCAGATTTCCTGAAGTGTGGTTTAAATATGGAGCGGTAGGTATTCCTAATCATAATTTAACTGTGGTCCAGTGTGTTGGGACCTCTGGTGCTGCAGGTTATATGCTGATGATAACTGGGGCAGATATTTTTTAATGCAAGCCTGTTTGAAGTCCCTGACTGTGATTTGAAATGTGTCAAGGTGGGCTATTCCTTGTTTGATGATGGCAGTGCTGCATATCTCAAGTGCCTTGTTAACATCAGCTTTAGGCAGTATGTATAGTGCCGTCATAATCTCAGAGAAGAACTCACTTATTAAGTAGAATGGTTCACAATTAATTGTTAGATGTTCCAAATCAGGGGAACAAGAATGTAACAAGACCAAGACCACTGCGCTCAAGCACCACAGAGAGTTTAATCATGAAACGCAGACCCCCTCCCCCCCCCCCCCACCCACCTACTGGCTTCTCTGAATCAGCCGTTCGGTCCACTCTGGGTATCGAGAAGCCCCTGGGTCTAATCACCATATCTGGTGTTTTCAGACTGAACCATGTCTCTATAGAATACAGTACATAGCAATTCCTCACTTCACTCCAATACAGCAATCTTGCTTTTAGGCCCTCAATCTTGTACTCCAGCAAATGTACATTTGCTAACAAGATGCAGGGTGAGGGAACTTCCATTGCTTGGTTTTTCAGCCTGGCTTGGAGTCCTCCCCGCCTCTCTCTCTTCCAGCTATAGTAATGTACCTTCATCCACTAAAGGAGCCCTACCTGCATGCTTGAAAGTTAAGTCTGCCGAATCCTTCAGAAGATCGTGAAATCGTTAGTTCATTAAGATGGTTTAACAGTATATTGCTTAAAGGGAAATTACAGGCTGCAGATTACAGTTAGTGTAATTCAGAACAGGTATATTTAGAAGTTTTATATGCAGTTCACAACATAGTTCAAAAACGCCATCTTGGAGTAAAATCAATTTACTTCTAAATTTAATTTAAAAGAAAAGTAAATTTGAATACTATCATAAATTTTATATATATCTTTATAAAATACTTTTAAAGATTACATTTTATGAGCGCATTGTGTACTTGGAAATTTAAACAAATTGACTCAATTTTACAATGAACACACACAAAATGCTGGTGGAACACAGCAGGCCAGGCAGCATCTATAGGGAGAAGCACTGTCGACGTTTCGGGCTGAGACCCTTCATCAGGACTAACTGAAAGGAGAGATACTAAGAGATTTGAAAGTAGTGGGGGGAAGGGGAAATGCGAAATGATAGAAGAAAACCGGAGGGGGTGGCATGAAGCTAAGAGCTGGAAAGGTGATTGGTGAAAGTGATACAGAGCTGGAGAAGGGAAAGGATCATGGGACGGGAGGTCTCGGGAGAAAGAAAGGGGGGCACCAGAGGGAGATGGAGAACAGGCAGGGTGATGGGCAGAGAGAGAGAGAAAAAAAACAACTAAATATGTCAGGGATAGGGTAAGAAGGGGAAGAGGGGCATTAACGGAGGCTACCCAGCCGGTATATAAGGTGTTGTTCCTCCAACCTGAGAGTGGATTCATCTTAACAGTAGAGGAGGCCATGGATAGACATATCAGAATGGGAATGAGACGTGGAATTAAAATGTGTGGCCACTGGGAGATCCTGCTTTCTCTGGCAGACTGAGCGTAGGTGTTCAGCGAACCAGTCTCCCAGTCTGCGTCGGCTCTCACCAATATATAAAAGGCCACACTGGGAGTACCGGACACAGTATACCACACCAACCGACTCACAGGTGAAGTGTCGCCTCACCTGGAAGGACTGTCTGGGGCCTTGAATGGTGGTGAGGGAGGAAGTGTAAGGGCAGTAACGCGACTCCCTTGTCCACTCGTTCCCCCCATCCCTTCCCACCGATCTCCCTCCTGGCACTTATCCTTGTAAGCGAAACAAGTGCTACACCTGCCCTTCTTGTACATTCTTGGTACAAGATGGTACAAGACGGTCATTCTTGGTACATTTCAAAATCACTTAAAAAAAATTGTAAATTAATAACAATAAGAACAAGTTCTTGGCATTTACCACAGAACGTAGTACAGATAGACTTGTAAAAGTTGGAAAGGAAAGGTTATGGTCATTGCAAATGGAAAAAAGGGAAATCTGAAAATTAATTATCAGTAAAATTGGTATGATGAGAAAGAAGTGTCAAATGATAATATACTTAATTATATTTCTGCCTTAGACTTAATTAAGTATCTAATTCAAGATTTTCTAGACCATGAGTAGTTCAGAGAAACTGCCCTTGATTGATTTTGGTATGGGGTGGGGTGGGATAGTTGGTAAGGTGAAGAACCCAAGAGACCTGGAAGAGAGAAAGACGCAAATTATATTCAGAATTAAAGATAAAAAGTGCTTTGTGCAACAACCATGAAAAACATTTGTTACGAATGTGCCACAACTCTGAAGGACCGAAGGGTTCAAAGTAGCCCCCTCCTTTTTGAGAATCGCAAGATCGCTATTAATTCGGGTCTGGGATCCAGGAAATGAGACAGAGATGTCCAGAATACACAGAGTTTGGAATGTGTCCTGGCCTCAGCGAGACAAAGCCATGGATAACGGCCATTGTCTCTTGGAGACGGAATTGTGTATTGAGTACTGTACTATTCATTGAAGCCCTCAGGAGATTACCAAAGTGGGCTGGTTGAGGGATTGCATCATCCCAACCTGATTGACATCTGAAACCCCGTGAGTAAGGATAAAAGAGGGTCTGGGGAACAACCCCTTCAGACGCACCAGGAGAAATGCTAGAAATCCCGTGACAGCGTTTAATAGCGACAGCCGGTGGGGGGCTCGCGTGCGTCCTTTCCCGTTGCCTGGGATTGGGGCCTCGCCACGGAAGAACGGCTTTAGCTAGAGGAGAGGTCACACCAACGGAACTCTCGAAGGTTCGAAATCATTAAAAGGAAAAGCTGGCAAGTTTATAAAAAAATCTCTCTTGTCTCCAACCAAAGGCTGCAGCCTGAATGAACTGAGTGACTTTTATATTTCCATTGGACAATACATTATCCCCTAGACAACTATAGAGCTTATTTCTTATTGATTATTATTATACCCGCACTTTTATATTTAGTATTGACGACGTATATTATCTGTATGTTTGCATTGATATTATTTTTGTGTATTTTTACTAATAAATACTGTTAAAAATAGTACCATCAGACTTCAATAGATCTCTCTATCTTTGCTGGTAAGTGACCCAGTTACGGGTTCGTAACACATTGAACATATAACAGTACAGCACAGGAACAGCCTGTAAATGTTATGCTGCATGAATTAAATCAGTAATCAAATGCAACTAAAATAATGCCATCTCAAGTCAAGTCACTTTTATTGTCATTTTGACCATAACTGCTGGTACAGTACATAGTTAAAACGAGACAACATTTTTCAGGACCATGGTGTTACATGACACAGTAAAAAAACTAGACTGAACTACGTAAAAAAAACAGAGAAAGCTATACTGGACTACAGACCTACACAGGACTGCGTAAAGTGCACAAAAACAGTGCAGGCATTACAATAAATAATAAACAGGACAATAGGGCAAGGTGTCCTCAGGTATTGAGGAGTCTGATAACTTGGGGGAAGAAACTGTTACATAGTTTGGCCGTGAGAGCCCGAATGCTTCGGAGCCTTTTCCCAGACGGCAGGAAGAAGAGATTGTATGAGGGGTGCATGGGGTCCTTCATAATGCTGTTTCCTTTGCGGATACAGCGTATAGTGTAAATGTCTGTGATGGCGGGAAGAGAGACCCTGATGATCTTCTCAGCTGACCTCACTATCCGCTGCAGGGTCTTGCGATCCGAGATGGTGCAATTTCCGAACCAGGCAGTGATGCAGCTTACACAATGTCCATAACCTTCCATTTCCTGCCTGTCTAAGGAATTCTTGAATGCCTCTGTCCTAGTTGGCTCCGCCACCATGCCATGTAGTGCATTCTAGGGAGCCACCATTCTCTTTGTTAAAAAAAAAGCTGCCTACATAACTCCTTTCACTTTAAAATGCATGCACTCTTGTATCAGACATTTCAACCCTGGGAATAAGATACGGACTGTCTACTCTGTTTATATCTCTCATAATCTTATAAGCCTCTAACAGATCTACCCTCAGCCTCCGCCTCTCCAGAGTAAACAACCCTAGTTTGTCCAACCTCTCCTTATAGCACATGCCCTTGAATCCAATCAGTATCCTGGTGAATCTCTTATGCACCTTCTCCAAACCCTGGATATATTCCTATAATCGGGCAACCAAAAATGAATACAGTACTCCAAGGTAACCTAAACAAAATATTATAAAGCTGTAACTCTTGACTTTAATTCCTTGACTGATAAAGCCAGGCAAACCATTTGCCTTTCACATCAAAGTCTAAGAAAGGATTTCCACAGGGCTGTTGCTCCCTAACTTTCTCAGTAACCTTGATAAAACATTGCCTGTTTACTCTAAGATTTTCAGATTTTCGGAGAAAATCTGGCGGGATTTGGAGAGCTCCAGTTCCAGTCACTCTTATACTACCCTTCCAAAAGACACAAAGCATTCTGTTGCCTCCTTCATACATCGATCTCAATATTCATTTCACAAGACTCACTTTCTATGATAGCCCAAAGGAGAAAAATGCTGCCTGACCTGCTGAGTTCCTCCAGCATTTCGTGTGTGTTGCTTGGATTTCCAATATCTGCAGATTTTCTCTTGTTTGTGACCAAATTGACTGATATATGTCTGCATATGCATGAATGCATTCAACATCCCATTGCATGAATATGACCCAGAGATGACAGCACTTTATAATCTTTTCAGGTGCATTGGTGGGAAGACCCAGAAATTTGAAAACTACATGCAATTCAAGAGAAGCGTGATGGGGGCATTGTAACTATAAAAGTTGTCCTGTTACCTTTGTTCTTTAACATGTAAAAATGTGCTGTAATGTTGGGTCGGGGAGTTTCTGTCTCTGTCTCTCTCTCTCACGACACCAAGGGCTGTCAGCTTGTGTGTGTCCCAAGTAAAGACGTTTATGACTTTTTTTTAATTTACCAGCCGTTTCTCTCTGGTAACCATTCACAGTTACAGCATTGCAACACTTCCATCCACTTTTTTCACATAAACAGTAATGTGCAGTTAAAATGAGCTGATAAATTCATTAAATTTTGGAAAACACCATAATGGGCAAGGTCATTCATGTTTCGGCCACACATTGGATAAGGGCCCCCTGTGCCAGAATTGCACTTTGCTCTTCCAATCACGGAGGACTCACAGCTGCAGCCAAAATAGCGCAGTCCACCAACAGCAAGCGTGCCTCGTGAACAGAACTCGGAGCCCCGTCTCCCGAAGGCATTACTGACAGCATTTCGTACTGTTTCTAAATCTTTCAGATTATCACTTCAGTTAAATATTCTGAATAATATCAAGAGCTGTCATTTATTTTAACATGTTTGAAAGTAATACATTTAATTTACCTGGTGTAAAGTAACTGAAACTTTAACCCATGCGGTCACAGGGAGAACGTACAAACTCCTCCCAGATATTGCGGAGCAGACTCGATGGCCTAAGTCTGCTCCTATATCTTATGGCCTAATGAGAACTAAAAAAAGTTAGTAATCAAAAGTATTTTAGATTGTTGGAAAGTGAGAGAGATGGAGAGAAAAGAGTGATTTTTTTATATCATAATGCTGTTGGGCTTCCATCATCTGATTTCTGATGATGTAGAAATCTCCATATGTAATGTACATCCTTGTTGCCTTGCACTACAATCTGTTTCCAGTTCCAAAGAGGATTACACAGTTTAGACAGCTGCAGGTCTTGAATCATAGCAGCTACCCAGGAATGTGTGCTCACCAACATCTTTATGACAGTTATTATAGTCACACACTTAATCTATGTTGTTGGAACTTAAATTACAACAGTAGCATGGACAGTTAGGATAGTTCTGCTTGGATCTGGCACAGACTAACTGCTCAGATAGGATTCTTTCATGCTCTAATGTTCTCTGATTCTGTGAAGTCTGCTTTGCTGTACATGAAGGAACCTTCCTGTTGTTAAAAAAAGAGTAGCAAGGTTGACAGAAGCTGACTTCCAGGACTAGAAATTATTTATTTATGGAGATAGGACAATGGGCCCTTCCAGCCCTTCGAGCCACACCATCCAGCAACCCCCTTATCTAGTCCGGGCCTAATCACAGGACAATTTACAATGACCAACTAACCTACTGACCAGTACGTTTTTGTACTGTGGGAGGAAACCGGAGCACCTGGAGAAAACCCATGTGGTCACAGGGAGAATGGACAAACTCTTTACAGACAGCTTCGAGAATTGAACACGGGTCTACCGTAAAGCGTTGGCTAACCACTACACCACCGTGCTGCCCATTTACGTATCTGTCACTTAATATAGGTATTTATGAGTAGGCAATTGCCAGATCCTGCATAAATCTGTGGAACAGCAGAATAAATTAAATTTTAAAAAAGACCGAAAGCACAGTGTTAAGCCACTGTGCCTAACTGGCAACAGCTCTTCATCTAGAATCACCAACTGACCTGACTCCCATTTCCCCATTACATCCCATGTAAAGCCATGCAACATAAACTGAGTTTCCATCTGTAGACCCTATTTCAATTGCGGTGTTCAATGCTAAGGGATATTATTTTACATATAATTGCAATCTATGGGCAAAGGGCTACTGTAGATATACTATTGCTGGTCATCTTGATCCTCTTCTGAGGTCTAATTGAAGATACGAAAAATGGCATCCATTCTATTTCAAAGAGAAAATCTTGAAAACAAATTAAATCTCTGAACTATACAGTATATATCCAATTCCAACCTTACTCCTTCCGAACGCTCTGCTCTCCGCTCCCTTCGCACCAATCCCAACCTCACTATAAAACCTGCTGATAAGGGGGAAGCTGTTGTTGTCTGGTGTACTGACCTCTACCTGACCGAGGCACAGTGACAACTCTCTGATACCTCCTCTTATTTACCCCTTGATCATGACCCCACTAAGGAGCAACAGGCCATTGTCTCCTATACCATCACCAACCTTATCAGCTCTGGGGATCTCCCATCCGCTGCCACCAACCTCATAGTTCCCACACCCCGCACTTCCCGTTTCTACCTCCTACCCAAGATCCATAAACCTGCCTGTCCAGGTAGACCTATTGTCTCAGCTTGCTCCTGCCCCACCAAACTCATTTCTGCATACCTTGACACTGTTTTATCCCCCCTTGTTCAATCTCTTCCCACCTATGTTCATGACACTTCTCACACTTTGAATTTTTTTCAATGATTTTAAGTTCCCTGGCCCCCACCGGCTTATTTTCACCTTGGACATCCAGTCCCTATATACCTCCATCCCCTACCGAGATGGTCTCAAAGCTCTTTGCTTCTTTTTGGATTCCAGACCTAACCAATTCCCCTCTACCACCACTCTCCTCCATCTAGTGGAATTAGTTCTTACTCTCAATAATTTCTCCTTTGGCTTCTCCCACTTCCTCCAAACCAAGGGTGTAGCCATGGGCACCCGTATTGGTCCCAGTTATGCCTGCCTTTTTGTTAGCTTTGTGGAATAGTCCATGTTCCAAGTCTATACGGGTATCCGTCCCCCTCTTTTCCTTCGCTACATCCACCACTGCATTGGCGCTGCCTCTTGCACACATGCTCAGCTCATTGACTTCATTGACTTTGCCTCCAACTTTCACCCTGCCCTCAAATTTACCTGGTCCATTTCCGACACCTCCCTCCCCTTTCTTGATCTGGTGTGGTATACTGCGTCTGGTGCTCCTGGTGTGGCCTTTTATATATTGGTGAGACCCAACGCAGACTGGGAGACCGTTTCGCTGAACACCTACGCTCTGTCCGCCAGAGAAAGCAGGATCTCCCAGTGGCCACACATTTTAATTCCACATCCCATTCCCATTCTGGTATGTCTATCCATGGCCTCCTCTACTGTTAAAATGAATCCAAACTCAGGTTGGAGGAATAACACCTTACATACTAGCTGGGTAGCCTCCAACCTGATGGCATGAATATTGATTTCTCTAACTTCAGTTAATGCACCTCCTCCCCTTCTTACCCCATCCCTGACATATTTAGTTGTTTTTTTTTTGTTTTTTTTCTCTCTCTCTCTGCCCATCACTCTGCCTGTTCTCCATCTCCCTCTGGTGCTTCCCCTCTTTCTTTCTCCCGAGGCCTCCCATCCCATGATCCTTTCCCTTCTCCAGCTCTGTATCACTTTCGCCAATCACCTTTCCAGCTCTTAGCTTCATCCCACCCCCTCCAGTCTTCTTCTATCATTTCGCATTTCCCCTTCCCCCCACTACTTTCAAATCTCTTAGTATCTCTCCTTTCAGTTAGTCCTGACGAAGGGTCTTGGCCCAAAACGTCAACAATGCTTCTCCTCATAGATGCTGCCTGGCCTGCTGTGTTCCATCAGCATTTTGTGTGTGCTGTTTGAATTTCCAGCATCTGCAGATTTCCTCGTGTTTGCTATACAGTATATCACAGGTTTTGGTCCCTTTGTTTTCTTTTCACCTAACTTATTTATAAATATATCAACCGGAGTGTTTCATCAAAGGTTTATCACTACACCATTCTCTCTTGTATTTATTCCTCCCCGGCCCTGTCTGCCACTAAAAATAATGTGTTTTAGCTCAATTTTGCTGTAAGGTTCTCAACCTGAAACATTACCTCTGTTTCCCCTTCTTTGCTTTCTGAAGATGCTTTCTGACCTGAAGCATTTTCTGTCTTTATTCTAAATAACAAACTGTTCAAATAAAGTTTTCCAAAGAAACCTTAACCCACTGTTAGGTAAGAAAGCAACTCTGAGTACCAAGAATAATAGTATCTTTGCCTAGATTTGTTTCCATTCCTTCAACTTCCTGCCGAGGAAGTCTATAAACCTAACATTGTGTCAGTTCTCAATACTACCCGACTGATTAATGAACATTAGGAAGTTAGAATACATCTCTCCCAAGAGGCCACATTGATGCAACCATGCTCTACGAAAAATGTGAGTGTCATTGCTTTGATGGGGTTGCTCAGTGATTAATTCCACACGTTTTGTCAACCTAAACCTAATCCTACATACTCCTTCAGCAAAAAGTGAGACTAATAATGTTGCAACACACATAGAATGCTGGAGGGACTCAGCAGGCCAGACAACATCTGTGGTAAAGAGTAAACAGTCAAAGTTTCGGGCTGAGACCCTTCAGCAAGATTGGAATGAAAGATGAGGATTCAGTGCAAGAAGGTGGGGGGAGGGAAGGAAGAAGTACAAGGTGGTAGGTCAAGTCGTACAAAAAGGCTGGATGAACTCAGCAGGTCGTGCAGCATCCGTTGAAAGAAGCAGTCAACATTTCGGGTCGAGACTCTTCGTCAAGATTTGACCACAGCATCTGCAGTGCACTTTGTGTTTACAAGGTGGCAGCTGATAGGTGAAACTGGGAGGAGGGGAAGGATGAAGTAAAGAGCTGGGAAGTTAATTGGTGAAAGAAATAATGTCGTAAATCAGTTTTGAACATTGGTAACAGCCCATATCTACTACTCTTGAATAAATTGAAATAATTTTTCACATTATCTAGAAACATATATAACTACTTCAGATGCACCCTTTTCTGAACCTGCTTTCAAGTACAATATAGATGCATCATACAACACATTACAGCAGAGCATTTTCTCTTAACCCAAAGATGGACTTTACATTAGCTACACTATGGAAATATTCGCACATTTTACCATCTCTGACTTAATATAGTTATCATAACAAAAGAAAATATATACCGTAGTTAAGCATAGTATTCACCAATTAAGTACTAATTACCAACATTAGGTTATATCCAAAACAAAATCCAATACATATATAAACAAATGATCAATTATGTTTGCTTTTTTTGTGTGGGTGGAAGGATTTGGGGGTCAATGTGCCTGAGCTGTTTTGTTTGAATTTTTTGTGTGGAAAGAGGGATTTAGGGTGGGGGAGCGTTGATGTGCCTGTTCTGTTTTTGTTCGTTTTTTTTTGTGGGAAGGTGGGATTTGGGGGTTGATGATCACGCTGCTTTCCTTCTCTTTCTTGGTTTCACGGCTACCTGGAGAACTGAAGAATTGCAGAGTTGTATACTTTAATATATGAACCATTGAACCTTTAAGCACAAAGCAAAAAATGAAACAAACAAGTTAGCAACAAGACCTATTACTCAGTAAAGATCCAGACCTCTTTGGTTGTTTTCCAAGTTATGACATAACCATGCAAATTTTTTAAAACTTTATTGCACATTGCATTACTAGTTCCAAAATTAATCTAGTTGAACCAATTCTGTATGCAGTATGGCACATTGGAACTTTCTGGCTTCATTGAAGAAGGTAATAAAAAACACTCTACACTCAGAATCTCTTTCAGATCCATCTGTCAGGTGTCAGGCTTTGGCAGTGTTTGGTGCAATATCTGCTGAGGAAATCCCTGATATGCATTATCCAAAGACAAAGTTAGCTTTAACTAAAGAGGAGATTCTTAAATAAGATTTGAATAGTTTGTTCAATATTTAACTCTGTGATCTTCATCTTAGTTCTCCAGAGTTAAAGATGCCCTATAAAATTCCAGATATTTTTATTTAATTAATAATATTTAAACTCCCTATTTGTCATGGTGGTATTTGAACTCTACACTATTACTCCAGATCTCTGGATTATTGATTCATTAAATTAAACATGGCAACCATTACTCCATAATTTATTCCACAAATGTCAGATCAGAATCAGGTTTAATGTCATGAACTTCACTAGTTTTATGGTGGATGTACACTGAAATACATGATAAATAAATATAGAGAATTAAAAACTGAGTTACAGTAAGTATATACACATCTATTAAAGTGTTAAGTTAAAATAAATAATGCAAAAAATAAACATAAATTTTAAGAAAAAGTAGTGAGGTAGCGTTCGTGGGTTGAATGTCCATTTAGAAATTGGTTGGCAGAAGGAAAGAAGCTGTTCCTGAATCGCTGAGTGTGTGCCTTCAGGCTTCTTTACCTCCTTCCCAACAGTAACAATGAGAAGAAGGCATGTCCTGGGTGTTGGGGATCCTTAACGATGGGCAGACCTTCCTAAGGCACCACTCCTTGAAGATGACCTGGATACTACGGAGGCTAGTACCCATGATGGTGCTGACTAATTTTACAACTCTCTGCAACTTACTTCGATCTTGTGCAGACGTCATGAGAGCCAAGTTGTATCTCGAGAGGAGGGTAACAGCATGGGGACTAGGAGGGGTGGGGAGGAAGAAAAGGAAGCAATGACCTTTGGGGCAAATGGGGGAAGAAATGTCATGACAGATCGATCACAAGGGCTTAGGCTAATGACTGTACAACTCAACAAAAAGCAAACTGCTGTTTAGGACCAATGTTCTTAACACTTACAGTGAGGAAGGAATACTTGAATTAAAAACAAATGTTTTGATTGCTCGTGAATGTTATTTGATATTTGTCAAGAACTATCACTATCCTGCTGAAGCACTGACTCGCTCAGCTCATGGAATTACTATTTTAAACATTTCTTTGAATTCTGATACACTCTTTTTCAAGAGAAAAACTGTTTTGCCTATAAGATCTCCAGGAACATGATCTATTTAGGAAAATGGACCTGTTCAGTGAATATAAAGCATGCTGGGCATCTGACATATCTCAAATTGCTACAATAACGAGGTAAGAGAGAAATCCATCATTCCTCTGGGAGAAACAATCACAGCTTCTAAAGTAGACCAGGCTGAACTCATACACTAAACATGAATTTTATAGCATTGAAATGTGAACAGAAAGGTCAATTGGAAGAGCTACAACCACAGTTTTATCCCTACATTTTAACGGTGCGCTACTCTAATATTTCCATAACACCTCAATCTTCAATTTCAAGTTCCCAGAGCATCCTGGCCACATTTCCTTGTGAAATGTCATGCAGTGTCAGCTACTGAATTCACCTAACAGCCACTGGAGGTGGTTGAGTTAGCATCATGGCAGAGTGCTCCCTAGAAGTTAAGAGTGCCTGAATATCTACAGTATATCCTTCAGGGTGTATTCTTTATGACTCCTCTTTCTTGACTTTTATCACTTTCCACCCTTCCTTCTCTCCTCCCCTCACCCCCCCCCAACAGCCCCCATGCTCTTACCCTCCCACTCCTGAGATACAACTTGACTCTCCTGACAGAGAGTGAGGCAGGTATGAAGATAGCCTGCAAATGCGTGCACTTTGGGAAAAGACAACAATACTAATAACGTCCTGTACCTGTTGATGCACTTGATCACACTCTGCTATCTTCACTGCTGGAGTATCAATTTTGGGTGAATTGTCTAATACAACTATGAGCCAAAGGTTTGAGTTGCAGTTGATGTTTCAGGGTACAGCCTGGGATGATTCTAAGGCTAAGATACTGTGGGTGATCCTGACCTTGACGTCCATAAGCAGAGCACTCCAGGCATACACACTAACTTATGCAGGTCCTCCTCAAGTTATGACAAAGTTCCTGTAAATCAGGGTTACCCAATCTTTTTTATGGCAAGGGCCAATACCATTATGCAATGGGTCCGTGGACACCAGGTTAGGACCCCCTGAGTGTAAAGTGCTTGTAACCTGGAAATTTCAAACCATAATATGAGGTGACTGCAGCCCTGCAGCATCAGCAAATCTTTCCTGCCAATCCGATCTCCCAATTGCTTGTCCGCATGTACCGGCTGTACAGAAATCAGGCATTTGTAACCTGAGCAGGGCCTGTACTAGAAACCACATTAAGTCACAGATCAAAACAGAGGGCAAACAATGCAGTAGGAGTGGTAATCCTTAAATAGTGCGGCTCCATGGGAAATGGATACTGCAGGAGTGACTTCTCTCTCTGTGCTGTCTGAGGTACTAAATAAAGTGTTGGGATGGGCTGTAGTCTTTTCATGGATTGTAGATTACGATCTCTTTGAGGGGCTTTGCTATTGCTTGCATGACAGGGGCTGAGGGTTGGTACTTTTGCTGGAGCAAGATGGGGAGGGGGAGGGGAGAGGGTTGTGCGTGTGGGAGTGGAAGGCAGGCTTTGGGATTCAAACATTTCCGTTATTCACTCTTTGGGTTTTTTTCCTGTTTCATGGATGTCTGTGAAGAGTAAGAATTTCAGGTTTTATACCATATACATTCTCGAATATTAAACTGAACCATTCCATTAAACTACTAAACCATTATATTGGTTGTCTGGTAATGTTATTTTCAGAATAGTGAGACTGAAAAATCACACTAGAAATAAATGTTCTATTATTATTTAGAGAGTTCTACAATAAAAAATCATGCAAAGCAAAGGAAAATGATCCCAAAGAATCTGGGCATAAATTTCCAAACAAGCAGCAAGTAGTATTGTTCTACTACAGTATCAGTTCCGCCAATTTTCATTCATCCACACAATTTTTTCATTGGGAGCTTTGCAAAGGAATTTTCAGGCCACAGATTTCAGATATGTAAAGGTCCAGAACAGAATAAATAATACTATAGAAATTGGCCTTAGATGCCATGTATATAATTAGCCTGGAATACAAGTGCTTTGTAAATAATTTCTCATCCCAGATTCAATCTGGTATTCAATCTAGTTTGCTAACCCAATTCTTGAAATATACTGCTGCTTTTTCACTAATTTCAATCTGAAACTACTTACTGAAATAATAAATTGAGAAAGCTGATGAATCATCTAGTAGAAAAAACATTTGGAATGAGTGCTGCAACAAAATTTCTTGGAGAGAGACAGTTTTGACAGTAGACAACATATGAATGTTCTCAGTTTGTCAACACAAGGAGGAATGTTAAAAAACTAATGGCCCTGTAGGATAAATCAGAAAAACAAAAATGACCTAATGATTCAAGAGAACAGTATCCTTACTACAAATCATTTGTCTGAAATAAATGTAAGAAAAGATTTATTGGAAGAAATAAGGCCTTCTAAAATTCTGAGCTGAGCTTTCAGTCTTTTAGTTGTATCTCTCGGTTTAATGCAGGGCTCACATGATTCAATCTTTATTGAATCTAAAAAGAAATTCGCTTAGAGTTGCAATTAATGAGAAAAGTACATGACTGAGATAGATCCAATGCAGATTCATTTGTTACCTATGCCCAGAAACGCAATCCCTTAGCACAAGTTTATTAGATCCTCAGTGGCTTAGAAAATCAATTCCAGGTTTTAAGTCCTTTATAACAGGTCTTGCAAAATAATTCCAATTGTAAAAAATAAACTGCTTGGTTCACGGCATGGTACATGCTCAAATCTCACAAGGGTGATGTCAATAATTGCTCCATGATATATTTGACATCTACCCTGTCAGTTAAGTTAATGTAGCTGGAACTATTAAAACAATATGGCCATACATAAGAGGGCAGGGCCAAGCAATAGGGAGAGAGTTCACACTTGCACTATTTAATGGGATTGTCCATTTCTTGAAGGTTTGTTGATGATTTAGTTGGAATACAGCTTGTTGCTATTATTGTGGAGATGGAACAAATAAGATGTCTTCTATTTGATGAGATGAAACCATCCATTTCTCAAATTCACGGGTGCTTTGATACTGGTCACTTTGGATCTTTGATATAATCCCTACACTCAAAGACCAGACTGCCTTCACAAAGCAGGTTAACAGAGAAGCAAAGAGCTCTGGTATGGGTGAGAGTTAATCCTTCATGAGTCTTCTAAGAGCAATGATCTTATTCTAGCTATCTGAAGAACAATATATTCAGAGACAATGTTCAAAAGCACTTCACCTGTGCTAGTGGAGCTAAAAGCCATTAATAAACCACACCTTGGCTTTCAGGGCTGGTGGATGACTGATATCCCTTTGGTGCTGATCACTTCAAAATCCTCTTGAGCAAGAATCATGAAAGTTAGAGCTATGGTATTTAACCTATTCATATATCAATCCAGGCCAAAACCTGAGAATTATTGAGCACTCAATATAGTCCAACCCTCAGAATTCCTAGGTTCTACAAGTTTTTTCTTTTCCTACTACTTCTAAGCACTGCTCCCTGCAGTCAAACAATTAAATGGTTGCTCCCCTGATGGAGGTTACAGGTTCTATGAAGAAAAACTGTCAGCAGGTTGAGAGATGACCATATTGATTCCAGAGATAGCCCATGAGGAGATTGAGTCATCTGGAAATATACTCACTGGAATAAGAGGGGATTTTATATAAACATATAAAATTATGAAAGGGATAGATAGGATAGAAGCAGGGAAGTTGTTTACACTGGTAGGTGAGACTAGAATTAGGGGCCATAGCCTCAAGATTCAAAGGAATAGATTTAGAATGGAGATAAGGAACTGTTTTTCAAGAAAGGAGTAAATCTGTGGAATTCTCTGCCCCAGGGAAGCAGTAAAGGCCACTTCATTAAATATACTTAAGACCCAGTTAGATCGCATTTTCACAGTTGGAGAACTAAAGGTGATGGGGGAAAGGCAGGCATGTCTTGCTGAGCCCACAGCCAGATCAGTTGTGATCTTAGTGACTGATAGAGCAGATTCAATGGGCCAACCATCATAGTCCTGCTCTCACTTCTTATCTACTTTCCTGATGAGCAGGTTTTGGATTGCCTAATCTCACTGGTGCCTTAGCACTGCCAGTACAGTTTCCTATTTCCTGCAATTCAGATTCAGTCCTGTCCTCTTGTGCTCTCTCCATGGAGTTAACATTTTCTCCCTGACCTATATAACCATATAACAATTACAGCACGGAAACAGGCCATCTCGGCCCTTCTAGTCCGTGCCGAACGCTTACTCTCACCTAATCCCGCTGACCCGCACTCAGCCCATAACCCTCCATTCCTTTCCTGTCCATATACCTATCCAATTTTGCTTTAAATGACAATACCGAACCTGCCACTACCACTTCTACTGGACGATCAATCCATACAGCTACCAATCTCTGAGTAAAGAAATTCCCCTTCACGTTACCCTTAAACTTTTGCCCCCTAAGTTTCAACTCATATCCTCTTGTTTGAATCTCCCTTACTCTCCATGGAAAAAGCCTATCCACATCAACTCTATCTATCCCCCTCATTATTTTAAATACCTCTATCAAGTCCCCCCTCAACCTTCTACGCTCCAAAGAATAAAGACCTAACTTGTTCAATCTTTCCCTGTAACTTAGGTGCTGAAACCCAGGTAACATTCTAGTAAATGTGGAAAGTGGCCAGTGAGTGAGTGGGCCAGTGAAGGAGTGGAGATTTGAGGCTTTGACTCGAGAGATTCTGGCAGGTTTGGCAGCTGGACTGTGCAATCAAGTCAATCAAGATTTGAATAGCCCAGCAGAAAGCCGTTGATTAGACAATCAAGATTTGAATAGCTTTGATTCAGCAGAAAGCAGCTGATTGGGCAATTGAGGTCAAGTGACCTAGCAGTTTGAAAAGCTCAAACAAATAAATAGAGGGTTACCTCAAGCAGAGCGGCCTGTGGAAAGCGGCCAGTGAGTGAGTGGGCCAGTGAAGGAGTGGAGATTTGAGGCTTTGACTCGAGAGGCTGAGGACGAGCTTCACTCCAAGTGAGGTAAGGCCAGGTAAGTTCCTTTCAAAGGAGAAAGTTTCAAAAGCTGAGGCAAGTATTGGGTAGGTCATGGCAGCTGAGATTGGCCCCGTAGTTTGTTCATCCTGCAGCATGTGGGAAATCAGGGATACTTCCAGTGTCGCTTACGACTATGTGTGCAGGAAGTGTGTCCAACTGCAGCTTCTGGCAGACCGCATTGAGCATCTGGAGCTGCGATTGGATTCATACTGGAGCATTCGCGATGCTGAGAAAGTCGTGAATAGCACATTCAGTGAGTTGGCCACACCGCAGGTAAAGTCTACACGGGCAGAAAGGGAAGGGGTGGTCACTAGACAGCGTAGCAGTAGGCAGGTAGTGCATGAGTCCCCTGAGGTCATCTCCCTCCTAAACAGATATACTGTTTTGGATACTGTTGGGGGAGATGTCTCATCAGGGGAAGGCAGCAGCAGCCGAGTTCATTGCACCATGGGTGGCTCTGTGGCACAGGAGGGAAGGAAAAGGAGTGGGAGAGCTATAGTGATAGGGGATTTGATAGTAAGGGGAATAGATAGGTGTTTCTGCGGCCGCAAAAGAGACTCCAGGATGGTATGTTGCCTCCCTGGTGCAAGGGTCAAGGATGTCTCTGAGTGGCTGCAGGACATTCTGGAATGGGAGGGTGAACAGCCAGTGGTCGTGGTGCACATAGGTACCAACGATATAGGTAAAAAATGGGATGACATCCTACAAGGTGAATTTAGGGAGTTAGGAGATAAACTAAAAAGTAGGACCACAAATGTAATAATCTCTGGATTACTACCAGTGCCACAAGCTAGTCAGAGTAGAAATAGGAGGATATTTCAGATGAATACGTGGCTTGAAAAATGGTGCAAGGGGGAGGGATTCAAATTTCTGGGGCCAGTTCTGGGGGAGGTGGGACTGGTATAAACAGGATGGTTTGCACCTGGCCTGGACTGGAACCAATGTCCTAGGGGGAGCATTTGCTACTGCTGTTCAGGAGGCTTTAAACTAATGTGGCAGGGGGATGGGAACAAGTGCAGTGAGACAGAGGGGTGTAAAATGAGGGTAGAAGCAAAAAGTAGTAAGGTGAAAAGTAAAAGTGGCAGGCAGGCAAATCCAGGGCAAAAAGCAAAAAGGGCCACTTTTCAACATAATTGTATAAGGGCTAAGAGTGTTGTAAAAACAAGCCTGAAGGTTTTGTGTGTCAATGCGAGGAGCATTCGTAACAAGGTGGATGAATTGAATGTGCAGATAGTTATTAATGAATATGATATAGTTGGGATCACTGAGACATGGCTCCAAGGTGACCAAGGATGGGAGCTCAACATCCAGGGATATTCAATATTCAGGAGGGATAGACAGGAAAGAAAAGGAGGTGGGGTAGCATTGCTGGTTAGAGAGGAGATTAACGCAATAGAAAGGAAGGACATTAGCCTAGAGAATGTGGAATCGATATGGGTAGAACTGCATAACACTAAGGGGCAGAAAACGCTGGTGGGAGTTGTGTACAGGCCACCTAACAGTAGTAGTGAGGTTGGGGATGGCATTAAACAGGAAATTAGAAATGTGTGCAAAAAAGGAACAGTAGTTATAATGGATGACTTCAATCTACATATAGATTGGGTGAACCAAATTGGTAAGGGTGCTGAGGAAGAGGATTTCTTGGAATGTATGCAGGATGGTTTTCTGAACCAACAAGTCGAGGAACCAACTAGAGAGCAGGCCATTCTAGATTAGGTATTGAGCAATGAGGAAGGGTTAGTTAGCAATCTTGTCGTGCGAGGCCCCTTGGGTAAGAGTGACCATAATATGGTGGAATTCTTCATTAAGATGGAGAGTGACATAGTTAATTCAGAAACAAAGGTTCTGAACTTAAAGAAGGGTAACTTTGAAGGTATGAGATGTGTATTAGCTAAGATAGACTGGCAAATGATATTTAAAGGGTTGACGGTGAATATGCAATGGCAAGCATTTAAAGATCACATGGATGAACTACAACAATTGTTCATCCCAGTTTGGCAAAAGAATAAACCAGGGAAGGTAGTGCACCCGTGGCTGATAAGGGAAATTAGGGATAGTATCAAGTCCAGAGAAGAAATTAGCAAAGAAAAGAGGCACACCTGAGGACTGGGAGAAATTCAGAAACCCGCAGAGGAAGACAAAGGGCTTAATTTGGAAAGGGAAAAAAAGATTATGAGAGAAAGCTGGCAGGGAACATAAAAACTGACTGTAAAAGCTTTTATAGATATGTGAAAAGAAAAAGATTGGTCAAGACAAATGTAGGTCCTTTACAGTCAGAAACAGGTGAATTGATCATAGGGAACAAAGACATGGCAGACCAATTGAATAACTACTTTGGTTCTGTCTTCACTAAGGAGGACATAAATAACCTTCCGGAAATAGTAAGGGACTGAGGGTCTAGTGAGATGGAGGAACTGAGGGAAATACATGTTAGTAGGGAAGTGGTGTTAGGTAAATTGAAGGGATTAAAGGCAGATAAATCCCCAGGGCCAGATGGTCTACATCCCAGAGTGCTTAAGTAAGTAGCTCAAGAAATTGTGGATGCATTAGTGATAATTTTTCAAAACTCCTTAGATTCTGGATTAGTTCCTGAGGATTGGAGGGTGGCTAATGTAACCCCACTTTTTAAAAAAGGAGGGAGAGAGAAACCGGGGAATTATAGACCGGTTAGCCTGGCATCGGTGGTGGGGAAAATGCTAGAGTCGGTGATCAAAGATGTGATAACAGCACATTTGGAAAGAGGTGAAATTATCGGAAAAAGTCAGCATGGATTTGTGAAAGGAAAATCATGTCTGACGAATCTTAGAATTTTTTGAAGATGTAACTAGTAGAGTGGATAGGGGAGAGCCAGTGGATGTGGTATATTTAGATTTTCAAAAGGCTTTTGACAAGGTCCCACACAGGAGATTAGTGTGCAAACTTAAAGCACACGGTATTGGGGGTATGGTATTGATGTGGATAGAGAATTGGTTGGCAGACAGGAAGCAAAGAGTGGGAGTAAACGGGACCTTTTCAGAAAGGCAGGCAGTGACTAATGGGGTGCCGCAAGGCTCAGTGCTGGGACCCCAGTTGTTTACAATATATATTAATGATTTAGACGAGGGAATTAAATGCAGCGTCTCCAAGTTTGCGGATGACACGAAGCTGGTCGGTGGTGTTAGCTGTGAGGAGGATGCTAAGAGGATGCAGGGTGACTTGGATAGGTTAGGTGAGTGGGCAAATTCATGGCAGATGCAATTTAATGTGGATAAATGTGAGGTTATCCACTTTGGTTGCAAGAAAAGGAAAACAGATTATTATCTGAATGGTGGCCAATTAGGAAAAGGGGAAATGCAATGAGACCTGGGTGTCATTGTACACCAGTCATTGAAGGTGGGCATGCAGGTACAGCAGGTGGTGAAAAAGGCAAATGGTATGTTGGCATTCATAGCAAAAGAACATAAGAACATAAGAGATAGGAGCAGGAGTAGGCCAATCGGCCCCTCAAGCCTGCTCCGCCATTCAACAAGATCATGGCTGATCCAATCTTAACTCTAGTTTTCACCGAATCCCACAAGGCAACAGTGCCAACCAACAGGGCACCATGCCGCCCATTTTATTTTATTATTCATCCTGCCCAAACCCATGTGATCACCCGGGGAAAAAAAAACGAGTTGCCAATTGAGGAGAAAAAAATCTGGAAAATTCCTCTCCGACCCATCCAGGCTATCGAAAACTGGTCCAGGAGATCACATGGCTGATCTAAACCTAGCCTCATGTCCACTTACCTGCTCGCTCACCGTATCCCCTAATGCCATTTTTATCCAGGAAAATGTCTATCTCCGTTTTGAATTTATTGAGTGTAGTAGCTTCCACAGCTCTCTGGGGCAGTAAATTCCACAGTCCCACTACCCTCTGAGTGAAGAAATTTCTCCGCATCTCAGTCCTGGAATGGCATCCCCTTATTTTAAGATTATGCCCCCTAGTCCTAGTTTCACCCATCATTGGGAACATTCTCCCCACATTCACCCGATCAAGCCCCTTCACAATCTTATATGTTTCAATAAGATCGCCTCTCATTCTTCGGAACCCCTATGAGTAGAGTCCCAATCTACTCAACCTCTCATCATACATCAACCCACCCATCCCTGGAATTAACCTAGTGAACCTTCTCTGCACTGCCTCTAGAGCCAGTATGTCCTTTCTTAAATATGGACACCAGAACTGCACGCAGTATTCCAGGTGTGGTCTCACCAATACCCGGTACAACTGCAGTAAGACCTCCCTGTTCTTATACTCCATCCCCCTAGCAATAAAAGCCAGCATTCCATTGGCCTTCTTGACCACCTGCTGCACTTGCATACTAACTTTTTGTGTTTCCTGCACCAGGACCCCCAGATCCCTTTGCACAGAAGCACTTTCCAGTTTCTCTCCATTTAGATAATAACTTGCTCTATTATTTTTCCTGCCAAAGTGCAAGACCTCACACTTGTCAGTATTATATTTCATCTGTCAAATGTCTGCCCAATCACTCAGCCTATCTATGTCCCCCTGCAGGGTTTCAATGTCCTCCGCACTCATTACACTCCCTCCCATCTTTGTGTCATCAGCAAACTTCGATACGTTGCACTTAGTCCCTTTCTCCAAATCATTAATATAGATTGTAAAGAGTTGGGGTCCCAACACCGATCTCTGCGGAACACCACTAGTCACCAACTGCCAGTCTGAGAATAAACCATTTATCCCAACTCTCTGTTTTCTGTTAGAAAGCCAATCCTCCACCCATGCCAGAATATTATCCCCAATCCAATGATTTTTTACTTTAAGTAATAATCTTTGGTGTGGCACCTTGTCAAATGCCTTTTGGAAGTCCAAATACACCACATCCACTGGTTCCCCTTTATCTACCCTATATGTTATGTCCTCAAAGAACTCCAACAAATTTGTCAAACATGACTTCCCTTTTGTAAAGCCATGCTGACTTTGTCCTATTAAGCTATGTTTATCCAAATGCCCTGTTACTGTTTCCTTAATTATCGATTCCAACATTTTGCCAACCACAGATGTTAGGCTAACTGGCCTATAATTCCCAGCCTTCTGTCTATTGCCCTTTTTAAATAAAGGAGTTACATTAGCATTTTTCCAATCTGCCGGGACCATTGCCGAGTCCAGCGAGTTTTGAAAAATTATCACTAATGCATCCACAATCCCGACCGCCACTTCCCTTAAGACCCTAGGATGCAAGCCATCCGGTCCAGGGGATCTATCCACCTTCAGTCCCATTAATTTATCAAGTACCATTTCCTTGGTGATTTGAATCGTAGTTAGCTTCTCTCCCCCTAGAGCCCCCTGTTTATCCAGTGTTGGGATATTTTGAGTGTCCTCTACTGTAAAAACTGATACAAAATATTTGTTCAGCGTTTCCGCCATCTCCATGTCCCCTACCATTAATTTCCCGGTCTCATCTTCTAGAGGACCAACATTTACTTTAGCCACCCTTTTTCTTTTTATGTAACTATAAAAACTCTTACTATCTGCTTTTATGTTTTTCGCCAATTTACTTTCATAATCTATCTTCCCCTTCTTAATCAATCTTTTTGTTATTTGCTGCTGATCTTTAAAAGCTTCTCGATCTTCAATCTTCCCACTAGATTTAGCTACCTTATATAACTTTCTTTTTAGTCATATACTTTGCTTTATTTCTTTACTTAGCCTTTACTCAAAAAGGATTTCAGTACAGGAGCAGGGAGGTTCTACTGCAGTTGTACAAGGCCTTGGTGAGACTGCACCTAGAATATTGTGTGCAGTTTTGATCCCCTAATCTGAGGAAAGACATTCTTGCCATAGAGAGAGTAGAGAGAAGGTTCACCAGATTGATTTACTCTATTTACCTCATTTACTCCATGCTGCCTATATTTATTGTAGATATCTCTCTTTTTCCTAACCAAGTTTCCAATATCCCTTGAAAACCATGGCTCCCTCAAACTTTTAACCTTTCCTTTCAACCTAACAGGAACAACTAACAACTAACACCTAACCTGTAGTGGTATTTATGTGGAATTCAGACTTCTGCTTATGACAGCATTGTTCCCTCCCACATCCCAACACATGCAGGTTGGTTGATCAATTGGTTACCAGAGCTTGCTCTGGTACTTGGGTAAGAGACAGAATCTGACTGGAGTTAATGGGGATGCGGCGAGTACAAAAATGGGAATTGTGTAGAACTAGTGTGAACAGGTGCTTGACGGTCAGTGTGGTCAGTGTGGAAGGGCGGTTTCCATGCACTCTCAGGATATGAATTGAAGCCAGTTTGCCTAGAAGCAATAAGGATCTGTTAAAAGAGTGTCAGTGGAGAGAAAGAACAAACATTGTTACCCTAGGAGAAGAACAAGATTCACGTTCTATGCACAAGGTAAGGAGGAGCACCAGAAGGAGGCGAAGGGCAGGTAAGGAGAGAAGGTAAGAGAGGGAAATGGGAATGGGGAATGGTGAACAGGAGGGTGGTTAATACCGGAATTTCGAGAAATCAATGTGCTTGCCATCAGGTTGGAGACTACCCAGATGGAATATAAGGTTCTAGGCAATCATTACAACTCAGCTAGGATAAGTAATCAGCAATCAAATTAATCTGAAGGTTAAGTTGCTGGGATGCCTTAGCACCCTCAAAACCTCTTCACGCAGTGGAATTCATATTGACAGGAGCCTGTGCTCACATGGCATAAGTCTGAACTTTCATACAGCCCTCATATATTGACTATATTTTGCCTGTATTACACTGGAACTGCTGTCCTGCCATCAGCATCTATGAGTGATAATAAGGAGCTGTTCATCACAGTGACTCAAAGTGACCATTACTTTGTAGTGACAGTGTCTCAAGCAAGCATGCTTTCTGTTTCTATTAGTTGTCCCAATGTTGTTTACATCTGAATATTCTGTTGAGGAGTAGTGATAATGAGGGAAGTCAGTGGGAAGAGAGGGTTGTTACACTGTCTTTCTGAAGATTACACTTCCAAGGAATGAAAGGGTTACCGTAAGAGGAACGGCCGGCAGCTCTTGGGCTGTATTCCCTGGAGTTCAGGAGAATGAGGGGGATCTCATAGACACATTCTGAATGTTAAAAGACCTGAACAGATTAGACAAAAGTTATTTCCCATGGTAGGGGAGTCTAGGACAAGAGGACACAACTTCAGGATTGAAGGATGTCCATTTAGGACAAAAATGTGGAAAAATTACTTTAGTCAGAGGCTGGTAAATCTGTGGAATTTGTTGCCACGAGCAGCTGTAGAGGCCAAGTGATCGGGTGCATTTAAGGCAGAGATAGATAGGTTCTTGACTAGCCAGGGCATCAAAGTGTATGGGGAGAAGGCAGGGAAGTGGGGATGACTGGAAGAATTGGATCAGCCCATGATAGAATGGTGGAGCAGACTCGATGGGCTGAATGGCCTACTTCTGCTCCTATATCTTATGGTCTTAAATAGTGCGTGTGAAGATCCAGTATTTGACCTGGTGCCTTTACGCTAGAGCAAAGTCACTTCAGCCTGGTATAATACTGGCTGCATTTCTCTTGACTTTAATAATACCCCACTAGTCACAGCCTGACAACCTGAGAAGACCTCATTTATTCCTACCCTTTGTTTCCCATTCATTAACTAACCCTTAATCCACACAAGCATAGTTCAAGCATAGTCCTGACGAAGGGTCTCGGCCCGAAACGTCGACTGTACTTCTTCCTATACATGCTGCCTGGCCTGCTGCATTCCACCAGCATTTTGTGTGTGTTGCTTGAATTTCCAACATCTGCAGATTTCCTTGTGTTTGCATTCAAAACATTCCATGTGTTCTAATCCTGAATAGCAACCTCCTGAGAAGGACTTCATCAAATACTCCCTGTTACCCGAATACATCAATCCATTGCAGATTCTGAGTTCCTCCAGCACTTGTGTGTGCTGCTCTGGATCTGCAGATTTTCCTGTGCTTGTCACACTAGCTCATCTCAACTAATTACAACATGACTCATCCAGGATTTGAACTGTTGACCTCTCGCTCTTCAGATGGACCAAATCCATCAGGAAGAATCATTTTCACTTGGCAATAGCATTTTGTATAGTAGTAGAGATGCTGCACAGCAGAAAAGATATACAGTTTATAAATGTAGTAATAACCAGAAAAAAAAAACCTTGAAGTGCCTTTAAATAAGTAAACAATCACAATATGGTCTGGACAAGCAATTGTGAAATAATATCCAACAGTGAGCTAGATGAGGAAGTACAAGTTCAGATAATAAAAACCATAGTCAGAGACAGATTTTAGGAGTTATCCTAAAGCTAGGCAGCCAGATTTAAGAAGAGAATTCCAGAGGTTAGAACAAAAGTAAATGAAAGTTGCTAACAGCGGATCTAAGAAATGCACAACAAATTTCAGACAGTGCAGGGATGAGGAGATTTCAAGCATTAGCAATGGGAAATACACAAGGAATACCGAGAATCATTTGTTGTGCCCAAAAAGATTGCATGCTATGCCAGCATCCCATTCATAAGAGGTAGGTCACCTGATTATCAAAACTAGAGTCCCAGTACACATTTAGTAACTCTCAATCTAAATTCACAGCTGGCTTCTCTGACAGCATGAAACATGGCAGCGAAATTGATGAATCAGGTAACTGTGCTTTATAGTGCTGCTAGTAGGTCATGCCAAGCTGAAATGCAACTGAGCTTTCAAATATATCTACTGTCGTACACAACTGTGCCAGCAAGCATCCTCACTGAAGTCACTACTCTTAGGACGAGGCCTAGCAATTCATCCCAGTTTTCCCTCCATCCTGACTGCCTGTCAAACAAGTCAGATATCTGATGAAAAAAGAAACAGAAAGAAAATAGAGGATCTACTGTTAAATTTGAAAATACTTCTATGCCCATGGGATTCCCAGAATGCCAAGGAATTTCGGAATTCCTGACATTCCATCATTTGTCTTAACTATTCTCTACTCCTGTTTCCCAAAAATCTCCAAATAATGTTAAAATAAATGAAATTTTAACATCAAGGTTTAGCTCAGATGAGGGTGCTGAAAGAAGTAAAGGTGGGTTTCAAGAGCACAGGTTAACAATTGTATAATGCAACACCTCCAGAGAAAGGTTAAACGTGAGTATAAGTTTGTATATTTGGTGCAACTGTTTGAGTCAGAAGACCAAAGAAGTCAAAAGTAGAGTCAATGGCATCACAACAGAACGAGAAGCCATTTTATCTAAAATTGTGGGTACCAAAAAACAACAGAAAGAAACATAACCAGAGGCCGGTAAGGATGCAGGTGAGCTGCAAGGAATGGAACAAGGTATTGTGCTCAAAAATATGATCCTGTAATTGATGCCGGTTTATATCCTGGCATGATATGTGTATCTGCAGACTTGTGCTTTTACTGTATTTAATAGATGTCTTACAATTTTTCTGTTGCCAACCTATTCCCTGAGCAGCTATTTTAACAAAGGTCAAACCAGTCCTGAGCTATTTTCACGCAAGCTTGCCACTGCCAACATAATTCACTGAAAATAGCACATCTTGGTCTTCAATGCTTCACAACTACAGCAGGTTATATTTGAGTGTGGGAACATTAGTGAAAGATTTGCTTAAAATCTTAAAATGGTATTGCAACTGACAATAGCAGAAGACAAATAATGTTTAATTAGGGTCACAAATTTAAAATAAACAGAGCCACAAGTGAAATATTAACATATCGCAAATTAAAATATTTCACACCAGATAGTATGGTAGATTTGAACTGCTTTACTTTGATCAAAAATGGGTCTGGAATTGAACTGATAAACAGATGTGATGCAATAGCCAGTCAATAACTTTTAGTAAACTGTTGTAAAAACTCAGCATGTCAAGCAGCATCTGTGGAAGGAAAGAGATAGCTGACTTTTCTGCATCAATGTCCTGATGAAGGGTCTTGACCCAGAATGTCGACTATCCCTTTGTTTCCACAGATGCTGCCTGACATGCTGGGTTCATCCAGCCATTTAAATTTTGCTCGAGATTCGGACACTTTTAACTTCAGAACTTTCAGTTCTCTAAATAATGCTGTGAAGCAACTAAAAAATAGAATACAATGCTAAGATACTAAAAGAAAAATTTAGTATGTGACTAAATCATAGTCATAATCATGTGACCTATGCATTGAAAACCATCAGATATATTTAAACTTCATCACCTGCACTACCAAAAAGAAAATGAAAGCTGATAACTGGGAAGTAAATATTTCAGAATCGCAAAATGACCCCTTCAGATCATAGCACCAACAACATCACAAAAACATGACACTGAGAAGCCTAACGGTAGTAACTGTGGTTTAGCAAACATGTGAAGCAATAACCCACTGATAGTCAGATTGTCAGAGCTCCCTCACCTCTGCCCCTCTGACCCTCAACACTGGTACCCCCCAGGGTTGTGTTTGAGTCCCTTTCTCTACACCCCTTACACTCATGACTGTGCTTCCACACACAGCTCCAATCTGCTAATCAAATTAGCAGATGTCACGACTTTGATTGGCCTTATCTCTAGCAGTGATGAGACACCCTGACACAGTGGTGCCAAAATAACAACCTCTCCCTCAATGTCCAAAAAACAAAAGAGCTGATTGTGGATTACAGGAGGAACGGAGACAGGCTCGGCCCAATCAGCATCAATGGGTCTGTATTTGAGAGGGCGAATAGTTTCAAGTTCCCCGGTATACACATCACCGATGATCTCACCTGGACTATACACACTGGCTTTGTGGCAAAAAAAAAGCTCAAGAGTGTCTCTTCCACCTCAGACAACTGAAGAAGTTCAGCATGGGCCCCAAATCCTCAAGACATTCTACAAGAGTACCATTGAGAACTTCTTGACCGGCTGTATCACCACCTGGTACAGGAACTGCACCAACCTTGATCGCTGAGCACTGCAGAGAATGGTACGGACTGACCAACGCATCTATAGATGTGAACGCCCTTCAATTGAGGACATTTACAGCAACAGGTGCAGAAAGAAGGCCTGAAGATCATCAGGGACACCAGTCACCCCAACCATAAACTGCTCAGCTGCTTCTGTCTGACAAACGGTGCCACAGCATTAAAGCAGGACCAACAGGCTACAGGACAGCTTCTTTCTACAAGCCATTAGACTTTTAAATTCATATGTCTGTATATTGCGATGGAATTATAACACAAATATTTTTTATCCTCACGTTGTGGGATGAATGTAAGATTTAAATAATTCTAATTCTAATTCTAAATTCTAATTGCGTTTCACTGGAACCATGCAGCTCCAGAACCCATTATATTGTTGCCGTTACGTTTTTGTAACTCCAAAACATGAAACTAATCGGAAGAAAAACAAGGGAGCCAAGAATGCGAGTCTAACTTTGTTTTTACTTTAACCAAGGCACACACATATGACATGGTGGCATTTTTGACGTATGTCATTTACGTAATTTTGAACATAACCCGCAATGCATTTTGTAAATAACAAAGAATGCTCAAACAAAATATTTACAATATTACTCAAATATTATTGAAATATTAAATACACAACACTCCTCCCTGATTAACTATAAACTCCAACTCAATATAGAATGCCTCTCAACTTATATACACATCATAGTAAATTTTAAATTGTCCCATTCAGGTCAATAGATTTAATCGCTGTGAAGAATTTCTTACCCTTGTGGGATAACACCTTTCCTAACAAAGTGGGGGTGAGGGTCACTCTGCTTGGCAGGAGAACCTTGTAGTTGCGAAATAATCTCAGGTTCTGGGGCTTCCTCTTTGGTGGTTGTAGGAGTTGACTCTGGCACAGCAGGGAGTGGTTCTGACAGCTCTGGACACCTTTCTTCTGGGCATGTTGGCATCCCGAACAGTGCATGGCAAGCTTCACTGGATGGTGTGAATCATAACATGTGACTACAATGTTTGACATCACCACTTCCTTTTCCTTTTGGAAAGCCACCTCACACTGCATTGCCATTTCTTCCTGATCAAGAGTATTGAGTGTAAGGGGTGGAGCACAGTAATCAGGTTTGACAGGGATCTATAAGTGATTGACAAATCCTCAAAAGGACTACTACTGTGACATGTTCTTTGACCTTGGTGCATCCACCAGGGCTTGAATTTTTTTCAGCATACTTTTATAATACTTTTGCATCAATGGTGTGATCACAGTAAGTGATGATTAGTTTAAAGAATTCACACTTGCTGCGTCGTGCTCTGAGACCATAATCTTCTGATCTTTTTAATACTGTCTTAAGATTTTGGAGGTGTTCCTTGTCTTCCTTACTGGTAACAATGATGTCATCCAGGTAAAATTGAGTGCCTGGGCAGCTTTGCAGCACCTAGTCCATAGCTTCTTGTCAGCGTGCAGGTGCAGATGCTACTCCAAAAATGAGTCTAATATAGCGATAAAACCCTTCATGAGAGTTTATAGTTAGAAACACTTTGGACTCTTCTTCCATCTCCATCTGTAGGTGGGCCTCAGCTAAGTCCACTTTGCTGAAGTGTTTCCCTCCAGAAAGGTTTGTAAAGATATCCTCTAACCTGGGCAGAGGGTGTTGATCAATTTTCAGTACTGGGTTGATGTTGGCCTTAAAATCACCACAGATCCTGACAAATTCATTCTTTTTGCTTACTGGAGTTGTCTGTGGGCTTCACTCAACCTGGAAAGAATTTCTTCAGCCTCCAGGTGATCTAGCTCACCAGCTACTTTATCATAGATGGTGTAAGGAACTGGTCTGGCTTTGCAAAACTTGGGTGTGGCATTTTCATCTAACACCATTCTACCCTTGATATATTTGAGTTTTCCCATGTCATCCTTGAACACTGATGTAGCATCATCCAGTACCTTTCTTAATGTGTTTTCTGTTGACTCTGTTGCAGGGGGTGTGGCATGCAAATGGTGGATGAAATTATAGTTGTCTCAGCCAATCACCTCTCCACAATGCTGACCCTCCTGGTTTACCACATACAAGCCCAAATGTGGCTTTTTGTTTGTCATATTTCACTGTTACAGGAATGATCTTTTTTCCATTATATGTTCTTAGTTAGATATCTGCAGGCTTCTGTTCAGTATCTTCAAAATGCCATTCAAACTCATTTTGTGGAATGACTGAAGCAGTTGAGGCAGTCTCCAATTCCACTTTAATTAATTTGTCATTCACTTCTGCTGTAAACTATATTGCTTGTAAGCCACATTGTAAATCTCAAGGCTACTCAGTCATGTGTCACTCTCATCATTCAGATTTTTCATCAACAGCATGCAGATTAATACCTTTTTTCAATCTGCAACTTGACTTTTTATCTGCCTGAAATACTCTTTGTATGTGACCTACTTTGTCGCATTTTCTGCAAGTTTCGCCCTTAAAGTAAAATTGGATAGGTATATGGACAGGAAAGGAATGGAGGGTTATGGGCTGAGTGTGGGTCAGTGGGACTAGGTGAGAGTAAGCATTCGGCACGGACTAGAAGGGCCGAAATGGCCTGTTTCCGTGCTGTAATTGTTATATGGTTATATGGTTAAATCTATGTCGGTCTGGTGTATGTGAGCCCTACCCATAACAGCAACACAATTTGTTCAGCCAAGAAGGTTTTTGTTTAGATATTGCAATCTTGTTCATGCCCACATTTAATATTGACTGCAACTCAATTACATCTCTGTTAGCTGTTTCCATTGATTTCCATTGAGCTTTTTCAACTGCTCTTTTAAATGTAAATTATGCTTCAGTTAGGAGTCATTTTGAATGCTTTCCTGTAAGATTCCACAAACTAAACAATCTCTCCTTGCATCATTAAGCCCATCACTGAACTGACAATGTTTAGTCAACGTCTTCAATTCAGCCAAATATGCTGAAATGGACTACCCTTTGGTTTGATTTTGCTTAAGAAACCTGAAGTCTTTGGCAATCAATTTTCAGTTCTAAATTTTCCTGCATTACTATCACAATATCAACAAAATTCATTTTGGCTGGTTTGTTTGGAGGAGTTAAACTTTAAAGCAAACCATATGCTTTTCCACCAATGCACTCAGGAAAATTGGTACTTGTTCTCATTGGCTATTCCATTTGCTTGAAAATACTGCTCAATTTGCTCAGTGTATATGAGCCAGTTATCTGTAATGCATTGGAATACATCCATCTTTCTGAAGTAGCCAGATATTTCTGCTCTTTTTTATTATTTATGATCATTATTTATGAACTTATGAATTCTTCTGTTTACTGCCCTTTTTTAACTCAATCATCCTTCCTTTTGCAAAGAAAATATGCTTCTCCAAAGAAAAATGTCTGTACTGTTTTTTTACCGAACCGTTTCTTGCTGTGCTTTTTTTTTAAACACGCTTCAAAAGGTAGGTAGTTGTCTTGGGTTTATTTAAATTTTCCTTTTCACCACTGTTATGTTTTGTAACTCAAAAACATAAAACTAATTGGAAGAAAAACAATGGAGCTGAGAAAACGAGTCTGACTTCATTTTACTTTAAGCAAGGCATGGCCATATGACGTGATGACATACTGATGTATGCCATTTATGTACTTTTACATATAACCTACAATGCAGTATGTAAATAACAAAGAATGCTTGATCAAACAATATACTTACAATATTACTCAAATATTACTGTAATAGTGAATACATAACACATGGCTTAAATGTTGACTGAAAAGCTGTTTTCTAGTGAGAGGTGGAAGATAAATGGTTGAGTGATTCACCTTGATATCAGCATTTGACTGGGTGACGCCCTGCTATAACTGAAGTCAACAGGCCTCCAATAGAAAACACTTTATTTGCAGTCCAGTGTTACAGTATGCAGATGGTTGCACTTTGACCATTTAAGATGTTCTTCACCAACTATGGGATACACTTCAAGAATACAGTAATTGAATCTCTTCAGCCCTAACCACATTAAAACATTTAAAAAGCTTGACACCTTCTAGGACAAAACAGCTCGTTTGACTGGCATCCCATTCAAAACACTGCCAATCACTTCCTTTGGC
Organism: Hemitrygon akajei; assembly: GCF_048418815.1. Lineage (NCBI taxonomy): Eukaryota > Metazoa > Chordata > Chondrichthyes > Myliobatiformes > Dasyatidae > Hemitrygon > Hemitrygon akajei. Next base: position 185,937,032 of record NC_133130.1, read on the forward strand.
AAGTGCACTAGATCCGCAGTGTATACAACCTATAAAATGCAATTTAATTATTTGCCTCTGTATCTTTGACATTTATTCCAAATTTTCAGTCTCTTAGAAGGAGGGGTCTAGACTCATTCAAACACCACTATCTGCAGGCTCTCATGAAACATTGTCCTGACTTGGAAATTTCCTAGAATGAATTATGTTTTTTGTTTTTTTTCAAATTTTATTTTGTTGAGATACAGTGTGGAATAGGCCCTTCCGGCCCTTTGAGCTGTGCTGCCCAGCAAACCTCTTATTTAACCCTAGAATAATCACGGGACAATTTATAATGACCAATTAACCTACCAAGCACAACCTTTGGACTGTAGGGGGAAACTGGATACATGCACATCAGATATGTATCAATTTACATAATTGCTTGTGCAATTCACTTTTCAAAGGGAGGTCAAAACAAGAGGGCCAGAAAATATTGTTATTCAATTTTAGAAAAACTAAATCCCATATCTACCTTTTATTTTTGAGACACCCCCCCCCCCACACACACAATACTCAGAACCCCAACAACTAATCTGCTAGCCTCCAAGCTCCCATGGAAACTACAATACAGTACTTTGATTTCTCCTAACTTGACATTTTGCCAAACCTACACAAATTCACCATTCTGTCCTCAATCCACCAGCTCTTCAAGGTTCTAAACACATCAGCCCCTATGGTCCCCACAGTTTCCTCAAGGAACCAAAAAACTGCCTCACCTACTGATCTTATACATAGTTGTCCAATACTCCACAATTATCTTTTTCATTTGGGCCTCTGCACCCTATCACTATCCCTCAATATCTCTGCTAATCCCCGGAACTCATTAGACCATGATCCACAATGCCCTCATTCCCAGTTTCAACCATTTCAGGACCCAGTCCCTTGGTACAGAAAACACAGCAAAAACATGACAACAGTTTCAAGTAATGACACTGCTATTTCCATTTTCATTCTTCAAAACCCCACCTTTTTTTTATTTGAACCATTGCCATGTAGTGAATTAATTTCAAATACTAAATGCTCTGAAAAAGTTAAATTTTCTTCCCCCCCCCCCTTCAATGCTGCATAAAAATGCTAAGTATCTCCTTCAGCTTTTGGTTTTATTTCAGATTTCCAATTCCTGCAGTTTTTGTATTAATGAGATGCATCTTACCTTCAGGCAGTACTTGTGCAAGTCCCAGACAACAAGTACAGTACAATACAGCACAGAGGATTAGGGCTCTCCTAGGGATTAGATTAGAAAAGATTATAGAATAGATTAGAATTTTTGAAAATAAACTACATTTATCTGTTTATCATCTTATATTATGTGCCAGTGCAAAAGTGTCATATTTCTTTGTTACATCTTTGTCTCTAACACAATAGATTCAGCAAAGTAAGGCCTCCAGTTCTGGGATTACAGCCAGAAAAATGTTTTAAATGTTCCTCAATCATAAACAGCCATATATTCCACATGCAATTAACATTGAGTTTTCATATCCTATCTGATTAAATTCTTTTAAGATAATCTCCTAATCATCATATTTCAGGAATGAAAAACTCAAATTCATTTTGAAGTTCAATTTAAAACTGGAAATTCTAATCTGTAAACGTAACTAATAATGGAACTGGCAGATTTAAGCTTGATGATGAAATGGGTAGTACATGTGTAAATCTGAAGATATTATTTTTTTACATTGTTATCAAAATACAAAATTCCATCTTCTCTACTATAAAACTATACTTTACAATATTTATCTTTGCAAATCTACACAGGTATTATGTTGGGCAAACATGAGGAAATCTGCAGATGCTGGAAATTCAAGCAACACACACAAAATGCTGGTGGAACACAACAGGCCAGGCAGCATCTATAGGCAGCAGCACTGTCGACGTTTCGGGCCGAGACCCTTCGTCACGACTAACTGAAAGGAAAGATAGGTATTATGTTGTTGTAGCTTAATTTGTCACATTACCAATATTACAAGTGGACATATGGGGACCCTTTAGGACAATTTCAAATTTGAAACTACTTAGTTTTGGATGCAGAATTTGGTGAACTGTACTTGGCAGGCTGCTTCACCAACAATGTTAACAGCATTTTCTTGCAGACACTGTTACTTATGACGAACACAACAAAGATATTGACAGCCACAACACAACAGCACTGGTGTTGACAAAAACCTGAAGCAACAGGCAAATTCGCCCACATTTTTCTGGAGACAGTTCATCCAAAAGTTTAAGGTGCAATGCAAAAGTAACGACTTTCAGACATGTGGCACTTCATACCCTCAGGCTGTTCCCAAATCAAGGCTGTGCGTGTGCATGCCCCCCACCCCCACAACACACACAAAATGAAATGACCACAAATCTCTTTTAGAGGCTTTGTTTTTTTTTACATTCATGTAAATAAACAGCTGGAAGATCAGCTTATCAAGGAGTCAGGGAGCTCCTGATCTCAAAGTGTTCTTCGAAGTTAATTATATTAACTAGTGATCCTGCAGATACTGGAAATCCAAAGCAACAAACACACAAAGTGCTGGAGGAACTCAGCAGGTCAGACAGCAACTATGGAAATGAATAAACATTTGATCTTTCAGGCTGAGACCCTTTTTCAGAATTGGAAAAGAAAGAGGGGAGACGCCAGAATGAAAAGGTGGGGGGAAGGATGATTAGTTAGAAGATGAGAGCTGAGGCCAGGCTCCACTCCCCCTCTTTCCACTCTGTCATTTTCCCCTTTCCTTTCTACTCCTGAAGAAGGGCCTTGGCCTGAAATGTTGACTGTTTATTCATTTCCATTGATGCTGCCTGACCTGCTGAGTTCCTCCAACATTTTGTTTGTGTTGTTCGTCACAGCTAAACATCCCATTGAGATTTGCTGCTGTGCATTCTCCTTCTGAGATTCCTCAGTCTCCACTGATCCAGATTAGACCTGATGCAGGATTTATAACACACTCGTTTTAATTAACAGGGATTGTATGGCTATGGATAATGGACCAAAGAGGAAAGAACTTATAAAATTATTTCAGTTTATTTTGTAATTATTTAAAGATTTTGTTTCTTAATCAATCTGCATTGTTAATTGTATATTTAATTTGTAATGGAACCATGACTTTTGCAACAAATTTCAGGGCTAGGCTTTGACAGCTGTCAAGCTTTTTAAGGGTTTTTGGGGCTGGGGCAAACTCAGCGAAGTCCTGGCACAGCCTGCATGCACCTTAGCACTAAATTTGTTGGTACTTTGGCCTAGCAAGATAAATTCTCCACATCCACACCAGGTTTGTATAGGACTAGGGAAATTGCAGTCAACAATTCTGAGAGCTAGGCCTTGGCTAGAATGATACAACCACTGAATTTTGAAATGGATGAAAAACTATGCAACAAATAAGGCATAGCTAACAGGTTGTATCAAGCCATTTACTCTCAATATGTGAACAATATCAAGTTCACACTCGTACTGTCAACAGCTCCAATTGTTATTTATTTGGTCTAAAGTTTAACAAATTTGAAGATCTCTTTAAGATCTTTCAGTCTTCTGAGAAACATCTCAGCTTCTATAGGCTAGCCAAATAACTGATCTCCTTCATGCCCAGGACCTTTTTACTAATCTTTTTTCTGCATCCTCTCTAAGGGCTTTATGTTATGTCCTATTGGCAAGATGACTGGGAATGGACATGAACTAGTTACTAGCTGAAGCCAACCCTGTGTGTGCTATAAAAGCTAATGTAGGCTAGGAGGGTTCATTTGCCCTCCTTTGGCTTTTCATCTTCAAACCTCTGATGTACCCAGAGAAAGAGTTTAGGAAAAGCATTGTTAATATATTTTGAAGATAAGAATTCTTTTTATTTTAGTCTATTTCAACTTATCCTCCCACCTTCAAAGATTTATATATATATATATATAATGCAAGTCACATTTAGTAGATGCAGATTTTTTAAAATGTTATTGAGACACTGTACAGAGTAGGCCCTCCTGGCCTTCAAGCCATGCTGCTCAGCAACCCTAATTTAACCCTAGTCTAATCACAGGACCATTTACAATGACCAATTAACCTATCAATCCGCATGTCTTTGGACCGTGGGAGGAAACTTGGAAGTAGGTACAAAGGGGATGTCAGTGGTAAGTTTATCACACAGCGTGATGAGTACATGGAATGCACTGCCAGCAACGGTGGTGGAGGCAGATACAATAGGGTCTTTTAAGAAACTCTTGGATAGGTACATGGAACTTAGAAAAATAGAGGGCTATGCGGTAGGGTAACTCTAGGCAGTTTCTAGAGTAGGTTACATGGTCAGCACAACATTGTGGGCCAAAGGGCCTGTAATGTGCTGCAGATGTCTACGTTCTATGTCCTATGAAACCCATGTGATATTGGGGAGAACGTACAAATTCTATTGCTAATTCATTATGCTAACCGCTATGCTACCATGCCACCCCGATCCAGCAAGCTTTTCTGTCCAATCAGAATCCACAAAGTTTAAACTAAATAAGAATATAATCACATGAATTACCCATCATCAATTGAGGCACGGTAACGTGACCTCTGGCCTATTCAACCTTGCAGCATCCTCATCACAAACATATGGAAAATAATGGCAAACTGGGAGACAATTCCCACTGGTCAAACAAAGACTGGATAACATTTTCACATATATAACATATAACTTTCAATCAACACCCCAGGCCGCTCCAGCATGATTCTAGGGTATACTTTGTCCCACCAGCATGAGAAATGATTGCGGGAATAACTAAGATTGACTCCAGAGCTATTAGTCTTAATGCATTAGATTAAGTATGGAAAAGGAAAAGGAAATCTCTTGCTGATTACTATCATCTTCCCCTAGCTGACAAATCAGTAGTGTTCAATGTTAAGCAGCAATTAAGCAGCACTGGGAATAACAAACGATGCTGACCTGTTCTAGTTAGGGGGCAACAATCAAGAGGGGTCATAGTACCAGCTCTGATCAAGCTTGAGATTACGTAAGCCTCAGCATGGTCGTACAGACTGAGGGTTGTCTATTAGGCAGCATAATGAAGAAAGTGTCTTTCTTCATCTTCATATGGTGCCCATCATAGCAGAGAGATTTTGATCCAAAACATGGACCTGACTTGCATGTGAAGGCACTGCTGTTAAACTGTGGTCAAAATCCTTTTTTCATATTGTCATTCTAAACAAGTGAAAATACGATTTTCACAGAAAGCCAAAAAGTTAATTTATCTTTACAGGGACAAAGTAAATACATACAGAGAAATGTCTGACAGCACGAGTAAAAATAACCAAAAATTATGCTTTACTCATATTATTTAGCACATGTTGAGACAATGGTTTCAGATTGTTAGTGTCTTATCTGCTACCAAAGTCTGTGATAATAAAAGCAGTAAGTGTATCCATAGGAATAGATTAACAAACTGTGTCATCTTAACTACTGAAATGGTGTTTTTAAGCACTCAGGTGATTAATAGATCAAAAGAAGTAAGTGGTAGTTCCTTGGGGGGCTTTATTGCACACTTTCCTCTAGCCTGAGAAACTACTATTTATCACTTCCCTATTACTTTTAGTAGGCCAATCTTAATTACATGTTGCCATTGCTGCTTTTATTCAATGGACTTTGAATTTTCTGGCTAACTTTTTATGTGACATTTTATCAAAAGGTTCAGATGTACAACAGCAACTGCATCACTCTCATCAGCAACCACTCTCATATCAAACTCTGTTATGCGAGATCTGCCTTAAAGTAATTCTTGTTGGCTTTGCTTTATTAATCCATACATAACTAAATTTTGATTATTTTCCTCTGATTATTAATCCTAGCAACTTCTTCACCCTTATCACTAAAATGACAGACATACCATACTGATTTGGCAGTTTCTCTTCACATGCTGTTTGAACAGGGACATAACTGCATTTGCAATTTTCGAGTCCATTAGCATCACCACATTTCTAAAGAATTGTGGAAGATTGTGGTCATCACCTCTACAATTACAGCTCTCAGCAACCTAGGCCATATCCCATCTGGAATTGTAATTAAGTACCCAGCACCTCCACAACAATTCTTAGCCACTGTACATTATCAACACTCTCCACTTTTGCAGCATCTTCTTTACTTCTGACTAATACAGGAAATGCATTCAGTAATCTCTGTAATGGACTCTGCCTCCATGTGTGAATCACCTCTGTGGCTCCACCCTTTCCCTGACTACTTGTCTATTACTTGCACACAGATAGAAGACTTAATGTCCCCTTTTTGTTGGCTCTAGTCCAATACTCTTCCTTTATTTACTTCTCTCAGCTCTTTCTCTGTCGTCATCTTTCCACTAATGTTATGAATCTAGCACTAGAATACATCCCTTTCATAGCTCGATATTACTCTCCATTCCTTTCTTTATTCAGGGGAGCTCTGGCTTTGGTTGCCCTACCTTTTCCCTCTGTTCAAGACTCTGCTTGAACCATTTCCTTTTTGAAGGCTATTCATTGCTCAGCAACAGTTTTCCTGCCAATTTTTGATTTTAATTTAACCTGGCCAGATCCATTCTCAATGAAATTGGCAGTCTCCCAATTAAGGATTTTAACTCTACATTTCACCATCTTATAGAGCCCAAACCTCAGGATGCTATGATATGAAGCGGGTCAAGTGTAGCAGTGTGAATGGGGAAACACTGCTACCTTTGGTTTGACTCATCCCACAGTATCAGATCAGGCAATATTCTTTCCTGGCAATACTAAAAACATATAGTAATCATAAGGAAGATTTCTTAGAAATCTCTCACCCATCTTTGACTTTTAAATTTACCCCATTTTATACAAATATCTTGAAGTATCTGTTACCACTTTTCTATAATTTCCACATTTCTCTGCAAGTTTGCTTCTATTTAGCCTTTCCACCAGTACTCTAAAAAGACAACAGGTGCAGGAATAGGCCATTCGGCCCTTTGAGCCAGCACCGCCATTCAATGTGATCATGGCTGATCATCCACAATCAGTACCCCATTCCTGCCTTCTCCTCATATCCCCTGACTCCACTATCTTTAAGAGCTCTATCTAACTTTCTTGAAAGCATCCAGAGAATTGGCCTCCACTGCCTTCTGAGGCAGAGCATTCCATAGATCCACAACTCTCTGGGTGAAAAAGTTTTTCCTCAACTCTGTTCTAAATGGCCTACCCCTTGTGTCATTCATTCCAAATAGCATTCTCCTGATCCAGTAATGAAACCTTACCATCTTATACTCTCCCATTTCTTTCTTTTTTTATCGTACTTGAGTACATAGTATCCAGGCATATTCAGAACCAAAATGTCCTGTTTTGCACACGGTTTCCATTATCACCAAAACATCATAACTCTATGCAGCTTCTGACTTGTAATTCATCAGTCTTACTTATGACACTTCATGCATCTTCTCATGCAAGCTAAAAATTCTCTGAAAGATTTTTGTCATCTTGCTTGGATCCTGTACGCTTGTGTGAATACGTCATAGAGAACAGAATCATGACATGCATTTTGAAATCCTGCATATATTTGCAGAAAGCCAGTTTTGTGGTCATACGTTAGTTGCATGTTGATAGATTGGAAGCCCCTCCAGCTGATGTCAACACTCATGGGGTTGGCATTATGCACTAATGGTAAACCAACCAGGGCCTCAATATCAAGGCCATTCAGATAGAGCCATAGAGTCATAGAATACTACAGCACAGAAGCAGGCCTTTCAGCCCATCTAGTCCACACTGAACCATTAATCTGTCACATCTTATCAACCTACACCCGGAGCATAGCCCTCCGTACCCCTCCCATCCATGTACCTATCCAAACTTCTCTTAAAATGTTGAAATCGAATCTACATTCACCACTCGTTCATTCCACACTCCTACCGCACACTGAATGAAGAAATTCCCCCTCATGTTCACCTGAAACATTTCATCTATCACCTTTAACCTATAACTTATAGTTGGTCTCACCCAACCTCAGTGGAAAAAGCCTGCCTGCACTTACCCTAGTTATACCACTCATAATTTCGTATACTCGATCAAATCTCCTCTCAATCTTTCCTTCTTAAGTGCTCTCTTTCATTTAACCAGGGCCTCGATATCTCTCGAAAACCAAGGTCCCTTAAACCACTTATCATTGCCTTTTATTCTGACAAGAACATACAAACTCTGTACTCTTAAAATTTCACTTTTGAAGGCCTCCTATTTACCAAGTACACCTTTGCCAGAAAACAACTTGTCCCGATTCATACATTCCAGATCCTTTCTGATACTATCAAAAGTGGCTTTTTTCCAATTTAGAATCTCAACCCGAGGACCAGAACTATCCTCTTCTCTTGAAAATAGTGGCATTATGATCACTAAACTAAAGGATTCCCCTACACAAACCTCTGTCACCTACCCCGTCTCATTCCCTAACAGGAGATATAGTACTGCACTCTCTCTAGTTGGGACTTCTATGTATTGATTATGAAAACTTTTCTGAACTCACTTGACAAACTCTTTCCCATCCAGCCCTTTTACAGTGTGGGAGAACCCAATCAATACGTGGAAAGTTAAAATCACCTACTATCACAACCTAATGTTTGCGATCTCTCTATAAATTTGCTCCTCTAAATCCTGTTGGATGTTCTGTAATATAATCCCATTAACCCAGTCATAACTTTGTTATTCCTCAGTTCTACCCTTAAAGCCTCACTAGATGAGCCTGACTGACTGTCCAGTCTGTCCTTACTGAGCACTCCCATGACATGTTCCCTTTCAAGTAATGCCACCCCTCCTTCTATAACCATATAACAATTACAGCACAGAAACAGGCCATCTCGGCCCTTCTAGTCCATGCCGACACTTACACTCACCTAGTCCCACTGGCCCGCACTCAGCCCATAACCCTCCATTCCTTTCCTATCCATATACCTATCCAACTTTACTTTAAATGACAATACCGAACCTGCCTCTACCACTTCTACTGGAAGCTCATTCCACACAGCTACCACTCTCTGAGTAAAGAAATTCCCCCTCGTGTTACTCTTAAACTTTTGCCCCCTAACTCTCAAATCATGTCCTCTTGTTTGAATCTCCCCTACTCTCAATGGAAAAAGCCTATCCATGTCAACTCGATCTATCCCCCTCATTATTTTAAATACCTCTATCAAGTCCCCCCCAACCTTCTTCGCTCCAAAGAATAAAGATCTAACTTGTTCAATCTTTCCCCTGTAACTTAGGTGCTGAAATCCAGGTAACATTCTAGTAAATCTTCTCTGTACTCTCTCTATTTTGTTGATATCTTTCCTATAATTCAGTGACCAGAACTGTACACAATACTCTAAATTCAGCCTTACCAATGCCTTGTACAATTTTAACATTACATCCCAACTCCTATACTCAATGCTCTGATTTATAAAGGCCAGCATACCAAAAGCTTTCTTCACCACACTATCCACATGAGATTCTACCTTCAGGGAACTGTGCACCATTATTCCTAGATCACTCTGTTCTACTGCATTCTTCAATGCCCTACCATTTACCATGTATGTCCTATTTGGATTATTCCTACCAAAATGTAGCACCTCACACTTATCAGCATTAAACTCCATCTGCCATCGTTCAGCCCACTCTTCTAACTGGCCTAAATCTCTCTGCAAGCTTTGAAAACCTACTTCATTATTCACAATGCCTCCTACCTTATAAATTCTATAACTGCTCCCATTCTGTCTAAAAACAGGAATATTGATCTACCAGTTCTGACCCTCCTCCAAACATGTCTCATTCGATGGAAAATTCATATACTTAGTCACCTTCTACAACAAGACAGCAATCACCTTTTAAGATTCTGGCTAAGACTGCAAGAACAATCTCCAGTCAGAGCAAATGAGGATGATGGTGATCCAGCTAATACTTGAAAAGTATATTTACCATACCCAGGAAGGAGAAAATCTTTTTGCTGCAAACTGCAAATCTGCCATAACCATAATCTTTTGCAATATCTTCAACTTCCAAAGATTACAGAAATCAAGGATATAGCCTCCTACATGGTCGCTTGCAAGCAGGATCATTTTACTAATCTTTCTCCCATTGTTGGCTTTCACAATGTTACCCTATTAACTGTATCGAAGTCGAATTATCAAATCATCAGCTACAAAGTCCAGAAAGTGAGCAGCCAACTTCAGAAAATCTAACAAAACTTTCTCTGAAGTTTGCTACACAATCTGTCAACAATAAAAGAAATCCTTTTACAAAGTCAAAGTCAGATAAGGAGTACATCCTCTGAGCCTGCAGTATCTATTTATCCAAAATGCTTCCATTTCAGCAGCAGGCTCCAAGAATCTCAGAATTACATACAGTGTTGAAAGCCCAATTTTCACCAAACACTGGTTAATATTTAAAAAAACAACATATCCTGAAAGAGATCGCTACATACAGATTCGCACATTTAGATGAAAAGTGCAATTGGAAAGGAAGGCATCAGGTTTCTGAGAAGCCATCTCTTCCAACACATTTGACCCCCTTCCTGTTTCAAAGCACCCACTCAAAAGGAGAAAATTCCACATTATACATGCAGGTAAGCAACTCAAGTTAAAGGTCATTTAATGGAGGCATTAACTCCATTAAGGATGACTCTTCCACACGTTTTACATCCTTTGAAATAAAGTATATTTGCAAAGAATTTAGGACAGCAGTATTTGTTCAATTATGACTTTTGTAAGAATTTGACGCAGCCCTGGTCCAAAGCTAAGTCGCGGTTTTACAAAAAGGTTACTCTGTCCACACAATAAACCCTGACTCTGCACAGCCAAGCTCAAGTAAAACCAATGGGGCATTCAAAAATAATAAGCACTTTGATTGTGCTCCTCAGGTGCAGAAAGAGCTCTGAGAGTACTTTATGTAGGTTGACAGTGGAAAAGAACCACAGAAGGAAAAGAAAAATAATTGTTGATGTAGGCAGGGTCAACACACAATTCAGATAAGGTTCTTCAAAAGACTGATGAGAGAGATGAAAAGTTAGAGCCATCAAGCGAGAAAAGTATGGAGAGCAGGTGCAACAATTAAGATCTTTGTTACGGAGCAGAGGCTGCCACAGGAGTAAAGAGTACAGAAGGCAGAATCAAGTTGTTGAGTCAGAGTAAATGTGTGATTCTTGCGAGCTTCATAGCTGATCATTTTTAGCCAAAGAGCTCACAACTTAGATCCAGGCCATAGATGATACAGTGTCACTTGAGAAAAATGCAAATTGCTAAAACAAGCCAGTTTATCCAGTGCAGCATGTAAAAAAACAGCCAAGATCACAATGCACATAAAATAAAGGAGAATCTGGGCAAAAATAAACTGACTGGAGCCATGACTGAATTGTGAGTTCATGTCAACAAAAAGGTCTAATGCTTAAAGCATCATCAACTGTAAGTGAACGCCAATGATTTTAAGCATATACTCAAACACATGTTCATGGCTGGCAGGTCCATTTGTGAAAGAAATCAAGAACTTGATAACAGGAAGTTCCTAATAAAGCTTGGTTAAAACATGATGTTCTCAAATTATTAAAACAGTGTACTAGTTGTTAAGATCAAACCAACACATGGTTACCACATATGGTTCCAACTTTGCTCCTTTTCAAAAGAATCCCAGTAACGGATGTCAGAATATCCTTTTATGAAGCATGATTAAAATCTGGCAAAGCTAAGCACATTGGAGACTATGGTTTTCTACCAACAGTGCAAATAGATATAACAGGAGAGTCCATCGTTTACCAACATTAATCAAGACAGTCTAAGGATCAAAATTTATTAGATTTAAATTCAAATATGAATACCAAGGTAATATGGGAGTGAAATGACATGTATCCAGCTCATCACTAGCTTCCCTGGTCAATTGAAGATGAGCAATAAATGCACTTTACTGGAAAATACTGAGTTTAGGAACATTTCCTTCACCTCTGTCAGATTTCTCTTTTTGCACTGCTTTTAAATATTTCTTATTATAACTTATGGTTGCCCTTATGCCTTGCACTGTACCGCTGTTGCAAAACAATGAATTTCAGCAATGATAAACCTGATTCTGAAATCCCGAGAAAATAAAATATTACTGTTAATACAAACACAATCAACTTCATCTTAAAGCTGATACTTTTAATCTGCAAATACAGCCTTATCCAATGAATCCTTTTCCTCCCATTACACACCATGCCTTTTCATTCAAAAATTCAAAGGTTCACTTTATTGTCAAAGTATGCATGTACAATACAACTCTGTCATTCATCTGAGTATCTAAAGATTACTGAATTGAAATAGATTAAAGAACCTATTAATTCTCACTTAAACACAGAGTTGCAGTTGAGACCCAAGTGCGTCAATCAATCTCTTGTAGTTATTTCCTCCTATGAGTCAGTGCCTTGGATTTCTTCAGAAGACAATTACAAGCCTTTATTACGGATACTCACTACTAATCTACAAGCTTCCTGCAGCTTATCAGGGTGAATTTTATTTTTCCGAGTGCGCTAGGGAATCCATTGGACCTCTGCCAGGCTGTCAGAGATATAACAGCTTTCTCTTTTATTGAAGTATATTAGGAAATTTCACTCAATATTGTTCTTTGTGGAATATAATTGTTCAGCTAATTAGCTTTGTAGAATTCAAAACTATTTAAAAGAAACGTATCAATCCTTAGAAATGTTTTTGGGGACTGGTGGGTGGAATTGGGGTATTCAAATCTTTAGGAGATAATGTTGTAATAAAACTCTTCCACTTTAAACATTCTTAGCATCACTGAGAATTCCCTTTTAAAAAGCTTCTACAGTATTAAAACTTTGAATAGTAAGAAGGACATTTGCACAGAATAGCATATTACTGCATAATAATACCAGGCAAACATTTATTGCTGCATAAAATGAGACAAACTTAGAAAATGTAATCTTTTAAACTGATTGAAATATTTGCCTACTGGTGTACAGGAAGGAAAACAAAAAATAAGTTACAGATCTGTACAGTATATCTAAAGAAAAAGAAAAATACTCCATGTACTATCAATCATCATCATGTTTAATGTCCTCCAATGTCATTCTCCTAGTCTCAAATGACTTCAGTGACTTGTGCTTTGTTCTCTTCTTGACTAGTTATCTTTTTCTTTGAAGTGTTTAATCAGTTCTGTCTAATTTTCCCTTTGATGTACATATATAATAGATTATGGTATAATTCTACTCACCAGATTTAAGAAGAACTGAAAATGTAGTAGATAAGAGGGACTCGGGAATACTGATCCATCATTCTATGAAAGTGGTGTCATAGGTAGATAGGGCTCTAAAGAGAGTTTATAGCACTAAGTTAGAATGTTATGTTGAAGAGTTTTTGGATGTTATAGAGACCAATTTTGGAACTTTGTGTGTAGTTCTGGACACGTACCTTCAGGAAAGATTTAAAGAGTACAAAGAAAACTAAGAAAGACATTACTGGTACTTAAGTACCTGAGGTCTGGGGAAAGATTGAATACGTAAGGACTTTTTTTTCTCTGAAGCATAGAAGAATGGGGAAATATTTGACAGAGGTATACAAAATTATCATGGGTTAAAAAAACAGGGTAAATGCAAACAGACTTTGCCACTGAGGTTGGGCTAAACTAGAACTAAAGGTCATAGGTTAAAAGTGAAAGGTGAAATATTTAAGAAGAAACTGAGGGGGAGCTTCTACACTCAGTGTGTGATCATAGTGTGGAACGAACTGCCAGTGGAAGCGATGGATGTGGGTTCAACTGCAACATTTAAGAGAGGTTTGGGTAAGTACATGGATGGTAGAGGTAAGGAGAGCCAAAGTCCAGGGGCAGGTCAATGGGACTAGGCAGAATAATAGTTCAGCATGGACTAGATGGCCCAGAAGGCCTTGGTCTGTGCTGTGGTGCTCTTATGATGCTATACTATATCTACAGGGGATATGATGAATACTTAGTACATTTTTTAAACTTTTTAACTGTTATTGAAAATAGGAAAATACTGATCTGAAAATAGACTGAAGCAATATAGAGAATACAGTAAACATTCTGTATGTCAGACATCATCTGTACAAATAGTGTCAACATTTCAGATTGATGACCTTCCATTAGATGAAATGTTCTGATGGAAGTCATTGACCTGAAATGTTAATTCTGCTTCTCTGTCCACAGGGGCTGCTTGACTGCTGAGGATTTCTAGTATTTTGTTTTCATCTTTCTATCACCAACAGTTTATAGATTGATTGAGTATGCCTGCAAGAAATCTCAGGGTTGTATGAGATGACATATCTACCTTGATAATAAATTTATATCAAACTTTGAACTTCTTACATCTCAACCAATATAGGGAGCAGCCACATGCATCAAACATAGGAGAGAGTCAATGTGATCAAACCTCCAGGAATATTCTGGAGAGTTTGGGAATTTAATGTTAAGTTCCAGGAGAACAAAGCAACAGAAAAATCATATCATTAAAAATATCATTAGAAGTTTTGTGTAATAGTTATAAGATACTGAAGTTGTGAAGTCAACTGAATAATGAAACATCTTCATGGTAAAAGTCTTTTCACTGGGGATAAGTCAGACTAAGAAAACAAATATGTGCACAGCTAACAACAGTAGCAGGGGAAGTGAGGAAGGCAATGAAGTAAGGCAATTGGAGAGACAAGATCACGTGATGAAATCTCGCAGGAATATTCTCAGCCAAAGTTCCATCCTTGGAAAGCACAGATACAGTAAAAGTTAGTTCAAAAATGTAATTGGTATGATGGGATTCCCAGGAACATGTTTGAGTTGAGCCAAGGATAAATGCAGTGAGTCCCTGCGCAAACTGTATAGCTTAAAACAAATAAGAAGTTTAAAAGTAGTAGGGTGCAAAACTCCAACCAATGTCCTCTTCAACGCATCCCTTTCAACACAGTGAAAAATGGCACCTCTCTGGGGATGGTGATCATACATTACACGCCAAATATAGTGACAAATTACCATACGTTAAGCTGAATCAAGGTGTCTGTTGGTGCGATTGGTGATATTTTTGTCCAGTACGGAAGTATCAGGCTCATTCTAAACTTTACTATGTAATATTATAAAGATGCAAAGGGATTAAAGTTTTTTTTCTTTAAGGTGTGCCTACTTAACATAAAAATATGATCCTCAAAGAATTTCAAAACAAATCTTGTTGCTGACAATGACACCGTTGAAATAAAAACCAGAAATAAGGGAAACACTTTGGCGACTAGTCAAACTTTTTCAACAGAACAAGTTCATATTTCCAGTATGTAATTTTAATGTTTGATAATACAGATGTAGAAGAAGATCAAAACAAGATAAAGTAAATGACCAATCATGTTCTAGACGCTACAAATTAAGTGCAAGGCAGTTTAAAAAAGAATGTTGGTTCTTTCTATTAAGTTCTTGGCAGACTTTGTTCAGGTTGTAATACAAACCCAAACCACATCATAATTTGACGATTAATTTCCTTCTGACAGTACAGAGGCTCCCCACATTACAGACTTCCCCTGCTTAGGGAAATCTGACTTTATGCAATTTCTCATGTAAAATTTAAATTTTTTTTCAAGATAGAAAAGTTAGTTACAGATATGAAAACATCTTCAGGAGTTATAGAATAGTGGGAGCAGTTATTTAATTTAAAAGAATTGCAGACTTCAAAAAACCCTGTTCACATGTAACCACCTCGCAATAAACAAACAGACACAAGTGTCTGTTAAGAATGCTTGACATAGTGGCCACTTAAAGAGATTCCCATTGGAAACTAACATGGCATTTTCTTCTACTAACACTTGTAAATCCATAGCTATTTAGAAGTCATCAAAAGAAACCATTGGATGTGGGGCATTCTGATTCTGTACAATTGTTAACTACCCAGAGAAATGCAATAAATTATATATTAATCATCGAAAGTGTAAACTTTTGACTTTTTGGAAAAAAACTTGGTTTATGGACAATTCTTAGGAATGGGATCCTTAAGTAACCCAGGAACTGCCTGTTTGTTCTTATAATATGGTATGAATATGCCACAATCTCCAAGAATTGGGCAGGGAAGCAAGTTAAGCTTGAGACTGGGATTATGCTGAGATAGAAGTCACATCCCCAGTCAGTTTATACTGATTAAGTGCATTCCTTTCCCATTCTTTTACCTGCTATTTTCTTTTCTTTTGCAGCTTGTTCATCATTTCTAGGATCCACAGTTCTGCAATAGAAATATCAACGTCTGTCCTCTAAATGGGTACTGCCTGAAGACATTATGCATTTCCTGATTTTACTTCAGAGAGTCAAAGCCCATTTGACGGTTCTGCTTTGGGAACCAAGTCTCAGAAAAATATACTGACTTTGGAAGGATACAGGCTAGATTCATCACCATTTTACTTCAATGGTTAAGATATCAGATGGATTGAATAAGTTTGCAGTCTTTGAGTTTAGAAAATTCAAAATCAGAATCAGGTTTAATATCACTGGCATATGTTGTGAAATTTGTTAACTTAGCGGCAGCAGTACAATGCAATACATGATAATATAGATTAAAAACAATAAAAAATAAAGCAATTACAGTAAATATAAAGTTAAAAATAGTGCAAAAACAGAAATAATATAAAAACAAAAAAAAAGTGAGTTAGTGTTCATGGGTTCAATGTCCATTTAGGGACTGGATGGTAGTGGGGAAAAAAGCTATTCTTGAATCAATAAGTGTGTACCTTCCGGCTTCTGTACCTCCTTTCTGACAGTAACAATGAGAAGAGGGAATGTCCTGGGTAATGGGTGTCCTAAATAATAGACCTCATCACCCAGGACATGCAATAGATTGAGGAATTAGCTAACTGATGTACAAAAAGTAATGAAGAAAGGAAACAGAGAGTTCCCTCATACATAGGGTGGATGAGATCCTGACATGGTCACCAAAGTTCTACATAGGCTGGGTCAATCGAAAATTTTAAAAATGAGATTTGTTGACTTACTGAATCAAAGAATATGGAACAAAGACAGGCAAATGCACTTGAGGTACAGACCAATCAGGATCTGCTCAAATGGTGAATCAGGCTTGTTGCTGGGTTTTTATAGTTTTCTAGTATGTACCAGTAGTTTATATTAGTGTCAAGATAAGCTCTCTTAATGCTAATGTGAACTTAGAAAACGTAGCTCATTGGGCTTCCAGTCTAGATAATAACTGCAATAAATCAGTTGTTTCTCTCTTATGCTGTCTAATTCTTTATTACATGTTGTTCTATCTTATGAACCTTTTATTTTTTCCCATTTCTCTAAATAGTTGTGATTACAAACTATACACCTACTCAAGTGCTTTATTTTTTTTCGATGATCAAATTCGACTTATTCTCTCATCTTTTTTCCTGGTGGTACAGGGCAATATTATTTGCTAACATTTTCAATCCTGCTTTGTAGAATTACAAACTCTTTCCTCATTTATTGTACAGATAAACATTCTCACTACCAATGTTCACATTTATTTAGTATACGAATAACATTTCATCCTTTTTGTCATCTATATCCTACCCTGTGTCTTGCAATCTTTATTCTGTGTTTACTTTTTAAACTTAGGTTGAAATTCGCCCAATGGATGCAGGGATTCAACCTGAAGTATTGACATCTAGTATGATGAAGTGCTTTTAAGGGTGAACATGGCTAGAATTAACACCTGCCTGAGCAAGGACCTGGACCTGCTACAATTTGCCTACTGCCACAACAGGTTTACAGCAGATGCAATCTTATTGGCTCTTCATTCAGTAATGGATCACCTAGACAACAGCAAAGCATACGTCAATATTTATCGATCGCAGTGAATACAATCAAATTTATCGATTGCAGTGCAACATTCAACACTAGCACCTCTCAGTACTAATCACCAACCTTCAAAACCTGGACCACTGTTCTCCCCCACCACCCACAACAGGATTCTCAGCCTGCTTATTGGGAGACCAGAGTCAATACAGATTAGTATTAACATCTCCTTAGTAATCAGTAATAACAATCAACAAGTTGCACATCAAGGATGCATGCTTAACTCTCTCTACATTCAAGACTGTGTGCGTTAAGCAAATCTTAAATGCCATCTATAAATTCGCAGATGACATCAGTGTTGTTGGTAACATCTCACATGGTGACAAGGAGGCATAGAGGAGTGAGATAGTTCAGCTGGTTGAGTGCTGTTGCAACATCAACCTTACATTCAATGTCCGTAAGACAAAGAGATTGATTTGGACTTCAGGAGGGGAAGTTTTGTGAGTTGTTTATCATTCCACTGTTTAAGTCTGGGAAAGTTGTAGAGAGAAGTTCCAAGCTTTATTTTGGCCTGTGATAGGTCAACTTGTGCAACTAATGCCTTGATTTGAGAACTGATATTAGACAGTATATCAGTCTTGCTATTCGTCATACTAGAAATTAAGAACTTGAGAGATTTGTAGCTGACATGCATATGAGGAGGATTTCAAAGAGACGGTAGAAGTCTAAAATAAAAATGGAAAATTAAAATGCAGAAGAAATGATGGGAGCGTCTTCAGTGGTAAATACGAACTGTTCCACAGTTCAGTGATGCTGTCTGCTATTGAGTATTTTCAACTTTTATGTTGAAAATACAACTGTTTTTATATGAGGAGATTTTGTGGAATGCATGGGTTGCCCCTTGGAATGCAAGTGTTTTTCCCAGGTGCTCTGGATTCACCCCACAGTCCAAAGATGTACTGGATAGGTTAATTAGTCATTGTAAATTGTCACACGATTTGGTTAGGGTTAAAAGGGGTTGTGGGGTTTCTGGGATGATGTAAATCTAAGGGCCAGAAGGACTTAATCCATGCTGTATCAATAAATAAATAATACTGGCTCTGGAGAATATGTTAATTATAATATGAACTAGATATCAGTATCCCTGAAACATATTAATACACAATTCAGATTAAAAGCACAATTAAGGCCCAACCAAAAATATTTTTTATAGAAATTGTACTTTTTGGAAAATCAGGCCTTAAGTAAAATCAGCCAGATCGCCTGACCTGCTCCCACTTCCTGGATCTTTGGCCTCTGTCCAAACTATTTTCTGAGTCTCTGACTTCCCTCTCAACCATGATTATGCCTTACAGTCTGCCAACCCAATCTCAGATGTCATACTCATCTGTTTCCTGTAAACCAATCAAATCAGACCCTATATGGGACAAGTGAAGTGCAGTGTACCAAGAGAAACAAATGATAATTACTCAGCTAATACTTCAAGGAAATTATTTAATGTCACAATTTAAAAGTTGTAAAAATTGCAGCTGCTCATCTGTAAGTCTTGCAAAGCCATACAAAGAAACTACTAAAGATCCCTGGCCTCTGCTGAGTCAGTGTTCTCAGCTTAGATTTATTACTGTCACATGTACCAAGATACACTGAAAAGCTTGTCTCATATATTTGTTTATACAGATTAGATCGTTACACAGTGCATTGAGCTAGAATATAAGGTAAAACAATAACAATACAGAATAAAGTGCAAAGGCCACCTATAGAGTGCAGTGCAGGTGAACATTAAAGGGCAAGATTATAATAAGGTAGATTCTGAGATCAGAGTCCCTCACATTATACAAGAGGTCCATTCAAGAGTCAGAGAACAGTGGGATAGAAGCTGTCCTTGAGTCTAGTGCATGTGTTCTCAGACTTTTATTTATTATTTATTTATTTAGAGATACAGCACAGAACAGGCACTTCTGGCCGAACAAGCCTTACCACCCGGCAACTCAATTTAACCCTACCCTAATCGCAGGACAATTTACAAAGACCAATTAACCTACTAACTAGAATGTGGGAGGAAAACCGTACGCCCGGAGGAAACCCATGCATTCACGGGGAGGACATACAAACTCCTTACAGATGGCGTTGGAATTGAACCCTGAACCCCGACAACCCCCACAAGCTGTAACAGTGTCACGCCACCCGCTATGCTACTGAGGCACCTCAAGCCTTCTATATTTTCTGCTCGATAGGGGAGGGGCAAGAATGTTTAGGATGAGAGGGTTCTTTGATGAAGCTGGCTGCTTTACAGAGTCAGCAAGAAGTATAGAGGGGAGGCTGGTTCTTGTGCTGTGCTGAGCTGTGTCATCAGCTCTGCAATTTCTGGTGGTCATGTGCAGAGCAGTTGCCATATCAATGCATTACGCATCCAGATAGGATGCCTTCTATGGTACATTGATAAAAATTGGTAAGTCTCAATGGAGACAAGTCAAATGTCTTTAACCTCCCGAGATAGTGAAGGTGTTGGTGAACTTTCTTGGCCATGACGTCAATGTGGTTGGATAAGGACAGGCTATTCGAGATGTTCACACCTAGGAACCTGAAGCTCCCAATCTCAACGCCATTAATGTATTCAGGCGCATGTGCACCGTCCCTTCCCCCACCTTTCTGAAGTCAATGACTAACTCTTTTGCTTTGTTGATGTTGAGAGAAAGGTTGTTATCATTACAATATGTCTGCAAGCTTGCTATCTCCTTCCTGTACTCCAGCTCATAATTATTTGAGATGTGGCCCACTACCAAGATCTCGATCAGATCATGACCAATATATCTAAACTCCAATTTCCTATTATGTTTCTCACCCTCAGAATTGAATGTCTTCTGAACTTTGCAAATTACCATAAGAATTAACAGTAAATTTTATTTCTCTGCAAGTCTATTCTCTTCCGTAATGCTTTGACATTCATCCTGCAGGGCTTTAGACATAATTTTTAAATTTAGAGCTCAATCTTTTCAGAGAGAAATCAGCAAGATTTTTAATTCACAAAAGGAAAGTAGACATCTGAAAACTTTCCAAAAGGGCCAAGGATGCTCAAACATAAAATTAGAGATTTTTATAAGTAAAGACATCAAAGCACATGAAACGAAACATATGCAGAGATATCTTTCAGCATGTGACTTTATTTAGCTTGGTAATATTTCTAAAATTAATTTTGCACTGAAGACATTATTTCCTAAATTTGAAATAATACAGTTGAACATAACTTTCCTTCAAGTGCTGGCTAACCACAGCTCCAATGCCATAATTAAATTTGCTGATGATATGCCGTTGAAGACCGAATCAAAGGTGGTAATGAATCAGGGATGAGTGGGTAGATTGAAAATCTGGCTGAGTTGTGCACCAACAACAACCTCTCACTCAATGTCAGCAAGACCAAGGAGCTGATTATTGACTTCAGGAGGAGGATAATTATTCCATTACAAGATAGAAACAATTTAATGGCTAAAGTTGAGACACAAATAACTGCAAATGCTGTACAGTGGAGCAAAAACAAATCACCAGAGAAATTCAGAGGGTTAGGTAGCATCTGTGGGGGCACAGAGATGGTCACTTTGGGTCAAGACCCTGCATCAGGATGGGATCTCAAGCCAAAATGCCAACCATCCTCTTCCTCCGTAGATGCTACCAAACCCACTGAGTTCCTCTGGCAAGCTGTTTTATTTATCTAAATAGCCAAGTTATTTGGTAGTAAAATGCCCAGTCAGTGTAGATAAACACAGCTAATTAAGGACATTCCCATGGATAAATGTGCATACATGAAAAGAAATGAGTACTCGTTAAAGAGAATTAACCTCTCACAGTAAACTGCAGCTCCAGTGATTTTACCAAATGAAGTTTCCATACTATGTAAAAAGATGTCCGGTTTGACATGGACATTTCTCTGTGTGGTCAGTCCTGGAAGGCTGGTGACACTGGATCGCATTAATGCGGCTCCTAGTGGTTAGATAAAGCTTACAGCCAGGAGAACTACCTTGATTAGCTTATCATAACTACCACAGAAGCATATGACGTTGGAAGGCAACTCGCAAAACACAATTTTTTAATGCACAAAAGCAAAATTTTAAAAACAATACACAACCAAAATTCAACTAGAAACTTTAAAGTTCTCCAATTATCTCTTGTAAGTAAATGTATTCACCATACTTGATTTGCTGTAATGTGATTTAAAAAGAATTGTACATGTTAGCTATTTGCAGTTGGAAAATTAGTGGAACAGAACACGGATGAAAATTGGACTATGATCACCATTTTGTTGCTAGCAGATTGATTCCCACCAGGATACACTGAAATATCTGATCACCCATGGGGCAGATGACAAAAGAGCTTCTACAGACTTAAAGAGGCCAATACTCAAGGCCATATACTCCAATATATACTGTAAGTGGGCAAGACTATCAACAGAGGTTAAGTATTACAGTCCAGGAGCAACATTGTAGATTTAAGTCACAGTCTCCATTGCATAGAAATATTCACAATGTTAACTATAGAACTGTCAAATTTCCAGTAGTACGCTACAGTACAGAGAAACCTCTATAGATTATGCTTATATTAAAGATAATGTATGAACACATCAGAATATTTAAAATGATATTAAATCTCCCTTTATCCTTTAATCTAAAATGTAATAACAAGTGCATCCTGAAAGCTTATTATTCATAATCTTTAACTATTCCTTATAAAACAGAAGTAAAGGCAATATAAGAACATAAAAAATCTAAGTAATTTTCATTACAATTTAAAACACCCACTGTTAGCTATCACTGTTTATTTAATTGATTTGAAATCGACTTGCTATCAGTGACTGATAGCAAGTCGATTTCAAATCAATTAAATAAATAAATAAAACAATGCGTTGTTTCGACTTTTAAATCGAAAGTGTTGGTTGTACTATTTTAGCACAGAGAGAAAACAAGTGGTAATATTCTATGTAAGTTTGACTGTGCTTCATGTATTATTGCAGTTTTATTTGTCCAAAATTTAGCAACTAATTTTCATCCAACTGACATCAGCAAAGAAGGTTTTGAAAAATGCTAAAATAAATTTATCTCAATTAGTGACTCTTTATATGAACTTATTCAAGGGCCAATTAGAATTGAGTTTAAAACACCGGAAAGCTGAGTAGGTAAATAATACTGAAAATGCTAAACTACTCAGTAGTGTCTACACACAGAAACAGTGTTAATGCTTCAAGTCAATTAGCTTTCTAATTTGACAGATTAATTCTGTTTCTCTCTCATATATGCTGCCTGACCAGCTGAGCAGATCTAACATTTCCTGTTTTATTTCAGATTTTAAACAATTCACTGCCACCTCTATTTCAGGAACGCCCATCATAAAGAAGCTATTTCTGTCTCTCACAGGATTTCCACTCCCCCGTGTATCTTTTTCAACTTTATTGTTTTTGATAAGGTTATCTACCAAATTTCCTTTCATAACTACATTTTCATTCACTAATAGATGTGTCTACCTCATCGTATTCCATGCATATTCTAAATGAAATCCCATTCTTAGTATTTTAAATAACCCACAATTACAGATATTGAGCTCAACATTTTTTAAAAAGTGGTCCATTTTTATTGCAATATATCAGATCACACGTGTTCTTGACCTTTCCTTTGAACAGCATAAACTCACTCATTCTCAAAGCAGACTAGTTCACTGTTTCAACTTTTTAACCCTTTCAGCTGTGAAGGACTGCCTGCAAACTTCAACAATTCTTCAAACTTTGCTCAGTCATTATTTTTCTTTTCACCTTCCTCTGAGGACATCGCCCCACTCCCTCCCCCAATCTTACTCCTTTCTCTGTTCCTTTTGACCTCCCTCTCTTAACACAAACAATTACTCCTTGGGCCTCAGATTCACCCTCCTTACATATGTATCTCAACCAGCTTGGAGCTCTGCTTCTCTGCTCCATTTTACTCTTGTGCACATTTCCTTCCTTAAGAGTCTTCGATGGCTGACCCTTTCCTTCAACCAGTCTTCAGAATTCCCACCTGGACTTCAACCTTTGACCCTTCATCTTTTAAACTCACCATTGTTGCATTGACTGACTGAATCTTGCCATTCTATTCACTCACCCTATCAGCATGCTGTGTTCCATTAGCTAAAGATGTTATTATTAATCATAAGGGTGCTGTTTTACGGTGTCGGGGCGGGTACCATTAAGGTACAGGAACCTGCAGACACACACTCAACGTTTTAGGAACAGCTACTTCCCCTCAGCTATCAGACTTCTGATTGGGTCATGAATCCATCAATACTACCTACTTGTAGTAATATTTTATGTATTGCACTGCATTGATGCCACACAATAACACATTTCGTGACATATGTCAGTGATAATAAAACCTGATTAAAATTCTGATTCTCTGACACCAGCAGGAGCAGACCATGGCCCCATCACGAAACTGTTCAATTACTTAAACAGAATTGTTTTTAAAACAAAAAGTTCTTCTGAAACTCGCGAAACCTTCTCTATAGTTTCTTTCTCCTTAGATGCTGTCTCGCCAGCTAGGTATTTCCAGTATTTCCCGCTTAATTTCAGACTTCCACCAACTACAATTTAATGCGAGCAAAGAATTCGTTAGCAAACTAGCTGTATTGCTTCTTCCCCTCCCTCCTTCACCTGAAATCTCCGTTAATGATGGGTATCCGTCGTGTGCAGCAGACGATACAAGATGCTTCAAAATTTCCCGGCGGTGCAGCTTGAGTGGAAATCGCTTCTACTGAAGACGCGGACTATTTCGACACTGGAAGAAAAGCCCCTCTCAAAGTGTTCGGAAGTGCTTCGTAGAGCAACGTTACACACAGTGCTGCGAGTTCAGGCACCGTCTCTAAACAGCACGATATTCCTCTTCAAGCGAAGGATACAGAAAACAGCTTCAAGCAAAATCAAGCGTTGAATGATAACACTCCAGAAGAAAGTATACAAAGTTTTAACTTGTTTTGATCTGTTGATTTAAGGCTCGCACTCATTGACCTGTTTGACATAATACTTATAGTTTTTGACCGAAACTTTCAATTTGAAAGAATAAACAAAAAAAGTAATAAATTGCAAGATCAGAAACACAACGCGCCCGGATCACAATAAACATTTCCAATTCACATCCTGCATGCAATAGAAGTAACTTAGATATTCTTTTTTAAAAAAAGGTCACTAACAATTCCTTCGAGCTTTGCAGTTGTTCCCTTACTTGGAACTGACAGTTCTTAAGCATGTCTGCCTCGCGGAGGAAACGGGAAGATGAATTCACACGGATCTCCGTCTCATCCACAACGCTAACCCAGCACCATTGGCCTCCCCCATAAATTCAAAATAAACCATTCTTATTTGAGCTATCTGTATCTCCACTATCTTTTGCCCTAAACTAACTGTACTGTTAATAAATGCTTTTATATCGACGTGTGTAAGCCATAGCATATGTCACCGTCCTCCAAATGTAGAAACGATTTTATATGCCAGGCTAATCAGCGTTAATATTTTTAGATTTTATAAGGCGTATCAATACGTTCGTCCGTCCCCGGTAATTAAGGCTTTCATTTGTCACTTGAAGCATTACTCGCGGGTTCTGCTGATAATTTTAGAAAGGAGAAATGCGGATTTAAATCACTTCCTGTCCACCGGAGTCCGCGACTCCCTGCGTACGGTAAGTTGTCAAATGCTTTCGATTAGGTTTTGAACTCACCCCCCGAAGGCAGCAGCTTTGCTGGAGTCCGGGACTGCCGCCGTCTCCATCCCGTTACTTCATTCTCTTTCTGAGTCCCATTGGGGGAAAAGCAGACACATCTGACAACATCTGCCTGTTCATTCCATTGATTTCTCGGAAACTTTACGCTACAAAATGGCTTGGGGAAAGCAAGTAAACTCTGGAGCCGGTTGAACTCTTGAAGATCGTACTATGCCAGCCTCTCGATGTGTCACACCGACTCTAAATCCCATTTAACAGCCAGTGTTAGATGCAGCCAGATGCTGAGTGCCCAGCGAGCGAGATACGCTGCAGATTTCTTGTGTGTGTGTTTAAGAAAACCTCTTTGGAAAAAAAAATCAAAAGGCTATAAATCCCAACGGAACTGTCCGAAAGGCTTGAGGGTAGAGGGAATCGGGGGGTTACCTTCAGCCTGATAACTTCAGACCTGTAGGCAGATCCCACTCCCACATGAATAACCCAGTGGTCTCGACATTTCCGAGCCGAACAAACTCCGACTGAAACCGCTCGAAAGCAGCTGGAAAGGGCAAAGAAAGATTCCAAAGCGAGGAAGTTTATTTTAATTATAAACTCTCTACTGCCGCCCCACGACAAGGAATGCACTGTGCAATTCAACTCTGGTACACTAAAAAAATCTGCTCTGATTGACAGAGCTATTGCTGATGTGCCAAAAATATTTTCTGAGAATCAATTGCAATACACTCAAAAGGGTGAACGAAAACTTATGAATGTAGGAAATTCCAGTCACTAATTTTAACCGAATAGTTCTACTTTTGGTAAACCACAAAAGCTTAGTAATATATTGTACAGAGCAAAATCATCATCCGTTTGAGATTACTGCATGGTGACCATTAAACTCGAGAGAGGCACAGACCAGTTTAATCCTGCGTGCCTGTAAGATCAATTCTGAAGTTAAACAGTGACGGATAGAGGGGAAATGAATTTATATTAGTCAGAAGCAAAATACTGCAGATGTTGGAAATCTGAAATAAAAACAGAAAATGTTGGAAATAGGCAGCTCTTGCCCGGGGGGGGGGGGGGGGAGCGGAGAAACAAGATTAATACTTTAAATAATTGACTTTTTATCATAAAAGCTAATTGACCTCAAATGTGAGCGAATTATTTCGCTACAGAAACTGGGTATTTGCTCTTTCATTATAAAGTTGCCCCAGTTATTTTGGAGACGCCCAAATGAAGGTTAGTATACACAAATCCAGTGTAATTTAAAGTCTTAGGGTGCATAAAATCAATTCTCTACGTCAACTGAGGTAAACTTGTAGCCTTGGTTGTGCTGGTCCAATGTCGTTTGTTTATGCAGATCTCTCATATGAAATATAGCGCCATTTACTCTCCAGTATTAGCTACATACCACGTGACAGCAAGTTATTGTTAGGAAATAAACTATTTATTAAACAACAAAATATTTGCAAGCGTCTGTGTATGTGCAGGGCATTGATATTTACATTATATATAAATCTGTGTGATGCTACAAATTTGTGCGCGGCTAGAGCGATGTGAACATGGGTTTATCTGGTGACACGTTCACTAAAAAGTGCCGAAGAAAAACATATGAAAATCATTGAATGCAGTTGTCAGCGTGTCCCTGGCCTCACCTGTATTATTTAAGTGCTTGAACGTGATTGGTTAAGAATAACGCATTTAGAGATTCGCTGTGTAAAACGTTTTTAAATGACCCTGTTTCCCTGTTGATGAAAGAATTTACCGGAAGTTCATTCCGTGTGTCATTGAAGGCATTTCAGTTAAATGAGTTAGTAATACGATCCTGCAGTCATCTGTAACTGCAATACTATAATCTGCTATTTCTTTTCCCTTGTACTATCTCGACGTACTAATGTGATGGAAGGTACGCAGAAACAAAAATTATCACTGTACCTCGGTACATGTGTCAATAATACACTAATCGAATATATTTCTTGGGCACGGTCGCCAAAATTCTACAAGATGTTCCTTTTTTTTGCCAAGGAGGGGCCAGATTCTGCAATAAGCGAATATTCCTCAACACCTGTGGTGCTCGCCCTAGGAGGAAGGGTCCGTGGTAACTAAGCAGAGGCGTGCAAATGTGTAATACTGGAGTGTATTGGGGACGCGTGGATATGTTCCGTTTATCTGAGGATGATTCTGGACCGTATACGTACACGTGAATGAGTGTGACGGATGTGGGTGCTGAAGAGTTTGGAATGATGTGTCAGTAGATACGAGAACCGTCCAAACCCGAGTACTTCATTACTACTGAACGGTACTGCAGTGGAGACTGCCGGCATTTATTCCAGGACTGCTGAATACCAAACATCACATCAAGCGTGGATTCAAACACGCCTGGAGTGTTTTTTTTCAGGTGAAAGGTGAGTTCCGACAGATCACCCCTTGCAACCTCATCTTCTCCATTCTCCAAAAGATCTTCATTATTAAAGCGTGGCAAAATAAGAACTGACTACAAAGAGAAAATACAGATCGTTCCGGAAAAAAATGATGCACGTAGAAAAGAAAAAAAAATCCCAAGTGACCCATCACAACGCACATCCAGGTCTCTCTCCTTTTCATATTTTCCTGCAATAGCCGCATGAACCTTATGGCGTTCAGCTGTGCGAATGGAAACTTTGCCTCGTATCCCCATTGGATCTCGACATGCTGAATCATAGCTTTAGAAACCCACACAAAGAAATCTCTCTTACATTGTAAAATGTGTTCTCAACCATTCCGAGCGCACTCCTACAAGATACTCATAATCTAGATAACCGCAGAGCTTATAAGCGAAAGCGTCCAAGCAACCAAAGTAAATACAAGCTTTTCAACATGACTTTGAATTAAACTCGGAATACAAAACAATGCTATATTTTGCATTCTTAGTAAAAGTTTTAATATTTTGTTAAGACCAATGCTTTTCGGGGGGGGGGGGGGGAGGTTGATAAGGACGTTTCTGAGAAAATAGGGAAAGCTAATTAACACGTCTACTCGCTCCAGGATGCCCACCGGCTCCCCGATCCAGTGAAGAAAATCTGCTCTAAAGTTAAAGAGGAAATCTTACTTTTTTGCGAGTGTAGAGCGTCTGCAATCTCTCCTTCGAGTCGCTAAATACATTTGTATGCATTTGTCCCAGTAGCTAAATCCAAGCTTTAATCAGAAGTTGACTCTAAGATGGCCCACAGAATGGAGTCCCTTGCATTCATTGGGCGAAGAGCAAAAATATCCCAACAGAAAAGAGATATAAATCTTCTCCGCCCACCTATTTGGGCAACAATCCCAAAGTGTGCGAACTCTTACGGGGTGAGCTTGCAGTTCCAGGAATGGATTTTCTTCATTTGGTGACGATTGCTCATCGAGGATAATCCGGATTCCAGGGAGCTCCCGTACCTGGAGGGTCGCAGGATGAACGGAGCTGATTTGCCGGAAAGTTGAACGCACGCGGGGCTGGGAACTGACGATTGCTCTTTTCCTATTAAATAGTGCTTTACTACAGACTGGGTTTTGGCTCCAGCGCCTAGGTGTCCGGTTTCACCACTCATTCAGTTTAATGAGCCGGTATCCTGCCTCTAGGATATGGCGAGCTGTATAACTCGCCCTTTATCATAGATGAAACTAAATTCAATAACCCTTTCTTTCTTTCGCGGATTTCCTCTCTCTTAAATATCGTTCATTTTACTCACTTCTTCAGTCACTAAGCATTACCGCAGCGAAAGGTAAAATAACTACTTCCAAGTTTCAAACAATTCTTTGTACTCACTTTACTGGCGAATGTTTAACAAAGCTTCAACATAACATTTCCCCTTCTCTTTAATTCCTGGCTTTTCTACAATATTAACACAAAGATCAAATTCGCTCATTTCTCAAATGCCCCCCTGAAATTACACTGCGATTTTGGTGCAGCTTGGTACAGTGTGGTGAAATGCAGGGGAAATGTAATAAGGTTCTGCCATGGCATTGCACAGAGAATAACTGTATTGTGATGTTAAATCAGATCGTGTGTCAGTCATGGCTCAGTTATAATCAGCTTGACTCTAATTCAAGCGGTTCAAGTCCCACATAGATGTAATCACAAAAACCTGATCTGTTACATTGGTGTAACTTTGAGGAAATGTTTCTCTGTCTCTGATGCTGCTTATTTTATACCAGTACAGTACTGAAGGGGGTTGCTGCATTGTTTGGGGGGGGGGGGGGGTTGCTGATCTTCAAGTGAGATGTTAAAATAGGGTTACTTTGTCTGGTGAAGGTAAAAGGCACCACTGGAAAAGGGTGAGGAGTTCATTGTCCTAATCTCTATTTCCCCCTCAAACAGGATCAAGAAAAATAAATAATCTGATCATCTTCATACTAAACTTGCAGGGAGCTTCTGGTGCTCAAGTCAATTGCCCATAGCTTCCACATTATCAAACTGACCACACTTCAAAGTTGTTACTACACTAGGTTTTAAACATGTAGAGACATCTGGGATACTAAGGGATACTAAATATAATAAATCTGTGACTTACTTGTAAAACTCAGACTCAAAATTCTTGGATTTAAAAATATAGGCTCCTTAACCTTTTCTTTGAGGAAAACTCTACACACACATAATCCCCCCTCCTACTTTCAAATCTCTTACTATCTTTCCTTTCAGTTAGTCCTGACGAAGGGTCTCGGCCTGAAACGTCGACAGCGCTTCTCCCTATAGATGTTGCCGGGCCTGTTGCATTCCACCAGCATTTTGTGTGTGTTACACACACATAATCACTGTTTTTCAGTCAAGCACTTTCTGAATCAGGTGAACAGTAGTTTCAGCCAGGTCATATAAACAGATAACATAAACAAAAACGCTTACCACATTCAGTGGATTTGGCAGTATTTGATAAAGGTTCCATTTATCTTAACTTGTCTATTCTTTTCATATTTCCTGGCAAACTTCTGAGTGAATGTAGCATTTTCTGTTTTTGTTTCAGATTTCCAATGTTTACTTTTTGTTCTTATGTAAACAAAATATTGCTAGTCTGGATCTAATGCTATAAATATAACCTTCCCCTGGAGATGCTCTGAACTCCTTCCAAGGTTAGAATATTTGGATTCCTGGAGACACTGAGCACAAAAAGGCATAGTACTCCAGGCAAAGTTTGACCAGATTTTATTTATTTATTCCAACTTCCACTTTATTGTCTTAGGTAAAGACCCCAGTATTCTGTTTGCATTGTTGATTCAAAGTGATTTGATATACTGAGTACCTAAACTATCAAATCCATAAAACAAAGTTCCTCTACTGGCCCATATAGCTGATCAAAAACATCTCCAGACAAAAAAAGATCCACAACAAAATTCTAGAAAACTTGGGGCACTTTCCACATCTTGGGAGCCACTTCACAGTGATGTCCAACATCAGCGATGAAATTCCTCTTTGCCTGTTGTGAACTAACACGACTTTTGGTCACTTGCGCAAAAGAGTGTTTGAAGATCAAGGCCTCAAACTTGGCACTGTTGTGACTGTGGACAATGTCACTGGAGAGACACTGAAGCTGGTGGTATATTGTACAAGTCTTAATTCAGCTCAACGAGCAGCCATCATTCTGGAGACATTCTCAGTGGAAGCTCACTAAGCCAAAGGTGTATCGCATTTTTATATCCTAAAGATCAAAGGCAGCAGCTGGTGATTCAATACAATTACAAGAGTTTCCATAAGACCTTAAGACCATAAGAAATAGGAGCAGAATTAGGCTATCTGGCCCACTGAGTCTGCTCGCCCATTTCATCATGGCTGATCCAATTTTCCTCTCAGTCCCTGTCTCTTGCCTTCTCCCTTCATTTCTTCATGCCCTGATCAATCAAGAATCTAACAACCTCTGCCTTAAATATACATAAAGGCTTGGCCTCCATAACTGCCTGTGGCAGAGTTCCACAAATTCACCACTCTCTAACTAAAGAAATTCCACCTCATCTCCGTTTTAAAAGGATACCCCTCCATTCTGAGGCTGTGTCCCCTGGCTTTAGACTCTCCCACCATAGGAACCATCCTCTCCACGTCCACATCACCATTCCATAGGTTTCAATAAGGTCATCCCTCAATTTCTGAATTCTAGTGAATGCAGGCCTAGAGCCATCAAACATTATTCAAATGACAAGCCATTCAATCCTGGAATCATTCTCCTGAACCTCCTTTGAACCCTCAGATCCTTTCTAAGATAAGGGACCCAGAACTGCTCACAATACTCCAAGTGAGGCTCCACCAGTGCTTTATAAAGTCTCAGCATTACATCCCTGCTTTTCCATCTTAGTCCTCTGGAAATGAATGCTATCATTACATTTGTCTTTCTCACCACAGTCTCAAGCTGTAAATTAACCTTTAGGGAATCCTGCACAAGGACTCCCAAGTCCCTTTGCACCTCAGTTTTTTTGTATTTTCTCTTCATTTTGAAAATAGTCTACTCTTTCATTTCTCCTATCAAGGTGCATGACCATACACTTCCCAACATTATATTCAATCTGTCATTTCTTTGCCTATTCTCTGAATCTAAATCCTTCTGTAGTCTCTCTACTTCCTCAAAACTACTGCCCCACAACCTGTCTTCAAATTGTCTGCAAACTTTGCAACAAAGCCATCAATTCCATCATCCAAATCATTAACATATAACTTAAAAGGAATCAGTCCCAACACAGACCCCTGGGAACACCTATAGTCTGAAGGCTAACCAGAAAAGGCTCCCTTTATTCCCACACATTGTCTTCCACCAATCAGCCACTGCTTTATTCATACCAGAATCTTTCCCGTAATACCTTGGGCTCATAGCCTATTAAGCAGCTTCACGTGTGGCACCTTGTCAAAGGCCTTCTGAAAATCCAAGTACTCAACATCAACTGATTCTCCTTTGTCTAATCTGCTTGTTATCTCTTCAAAGAATTCAAAGATTTCCCCTTGTGGAAACATGCTGACTATGGCCAATTTTATCATGTGACTCCAAGTATCTTGAGACCTCATCCATAAGAATCGATTCCAACATCTTCCAACCACTGAGGTCAGACTAATTAGCCTATAATTTCCTTTCTTCTGCTTCTCTCCCTTCTTGAAGAGTGGAGTGACATTTGCAATTTTCCAGTTTTCTGGAACCATTCCAGAATCTAGTGATTTTTGAAAGAACATTACTAATGCCTCCACAATCTCTTCCACCACCTCTTTCAGAACGCTGGGGTGTACACCATTTGGTCCAGGTGACTTATCTACCTTCAGACTTTTCAGTTTCCCAAGAACCTGCTCTCTAGTAATCATGCTGTTTACTTCAATACTTTGGATTGTCATATGGTTCCTTTGAGATACATAGTTGAAGTACATTGTAATTGAGAAGATACCTTTGAAGGTCCACCTTTGGGAGAAACTAATTAACACAAATATTCTAAATCTTTTGGCAACAGAGGGCCAGACACCCAAAATTAATGTTGTCTGGGCTGTCTTGAAGTACACAAATATGGTAAGTACATGAAAAATATTGATTGACCATACCTGTGACCATGTTTGATAGGCTAAGTGATGACATCAGCCTGGTCTGCTAGTTTGCACTCAAGTCACAGTGGTGCAGATAATTTCGCCATGTTGCATGGTTTGATGCATGCCGATGAACACAAACCCATTGTTTTAACATTTGGCTCTTGCATGTGCAACCTCTTAGTCTGTGGAGCAGCCTGTGCTTTTAACTTCAGTTTACTGCTTGCAATTTACAAACAGAGGGCTAATTGCAAGCTTCCTGAATTTAGTTACATTTACAATAAGAACTGAAGCCTGGTTCTTGTTTGAATTAATATCTGCTATATTCACATAACTCCAAACTACTCCCTAACCGACTCAATGATCCTTGATTTCCTACATACTTCAGAGACATAAACCAATTTTTTCAGACATCTGAAAACATTGAAGAGGGACTACCCAAGCTGATGCCACAAAACCCTACAAATTCACCAGAATAAGTGAATTAATAGCATTTTATATCCTCCAGGCCAACATTCCCAGCAGTGAAGATCTAATTACACACACCAGGTCCACTGGGCTGGTTACATTGTTCTCATGCCCACACCAGACTCCCAAAATAGACACTATTCTGAGCTTCATGATGACAAGAAATTCCCAGAATGAAGGAGCCTCCGTGATAAAAAAAATTCAACATCTTCACAGATTTGTGGAAACCCCTGCCTTATGACTGCTCAAGATGGAGAAAGTGCATCTATAGTCGCCTCCATTCCAAATCAGAAGCACAAAGAAGTCCAAGTGAAAACAGGGTACAAGGCTTCTCACCCCACCAATCTGTCATCACCTCCTTGGTAAGCACTTAAGCACCTTCTGCAGCACCTACGGTCAAACCATTGAGTCCTACCTTACCTCAGCAGTGATTTCAGAATACAGAGAAATGCAGTAGAATCAAGTTATCCTTAATCCTGTATTACCTAAAACATGTTCACTAGATATTTTTCAACTTCATCCTTAATTAGTTCAACAATGTCATGGAAATCGTGTGTTACTTCCTTCACACTGTCTTGTCAGACTCTTCTCTGTATCCAGTTCTGAGTTGAAATTTTCTCAAAGGAAACAATGTGAAAGCAAAGTTGTTGTCTTTGACCCTCACCACAAAATTTGCTATTCTTCCATTTATTCTATTTCATTTCTTCATTCCTGTTTCAGTCTATATCAGCCAATTTGCAACCTCAGTGGCCGATCAGACTATGAAACTCCACAAAAACACATATGCCTGCCATTGTAACAAAATGCAGGTTCACTGCTGCCTCAGTTCATCTGTTAATATGTCTTAATTCTTTTTCAATATTTCCAGAAATTATCACTTCACAAGTAATTCAGAGCCCTGAATTAAAATTTCAGGTATGAGTTCAAATCCTATGTCATTTAAATTCAATTTATTAAGCAGTGTCAAAAAGCTGAAAGATTATATTTGCAGACTGTTGTAAAATCCCAACTTATTTGTTAATACCTTCTACAGAAGTAAGTCTTTCACAGTCTGGCCAGTTTTGTGACTCTAGGCTGAATTTTAATTGCACTCAGTAAGTGTCAAACAAGAAAAAGGCTGGACGGACCAGTTAACATCATTCTCAGGATACAGTTCTTCAGTTACATAGGACATTGAAACCACATCTGGAATTACTGTTATCTTTAAGGAAGGATATTAACATTTTGGATGCTGTTTGCAGGTTTATTGCACCAAAGTCTCATATAGGTAAGGATGATGGAGTGGAGATACGTCTCTGCCAAAGAAGGTATAAGGTGCTTCTTCCCTCTGTTAGACTTGGGTAAGGTGTAGCTCCTGCTTAGCCCTCACCTATGATCAGGGTCTTATGAAGCTATGGGAGCAGGAGGTGGATGGTTGTATGAGCAGCTGGTGCATATCACAAGTCCAGGTTATGCGACCACGGACGCCAGGCAGGCAATCACTGAAAAGTATTGATAATGGCTGGGGTCACCCTTCTTGTAAAGACACTGCCCGGAAGAAGGCAATGGCAAACCACTTCTGTAGGAAAATTTGCCAAGAGCAATAAAGGTCATGGAAGGACCATTATCGCTGATGTCATACAACATGGCACATAATGAACAAACGTTTCATATGGGTGAATTATATAACCATATAAAAATTACAGCACGGAAACAGGCCATCTCGGCCCTTCTAGTCCGTGCTGAACGCTTACTCTCACCTAGTCCCACTGACCCACACTCAGCCCATAACCCTCCATTCCTTTCCTGTCCATATACCTATCCAATTTTACTTTAAATGACAATACCCAACCTGCCTCTACCACTTCTACTGGAAGCTTGTTCCACACAGCTACCACTCTCTGAGTAAAGAAATTCCCCCTCGTGTTATCCTTAAACTTTTGCCCCCTAACTCTCAACTCATGTCCTCTTGTTTGAATCTCCCCTACTCTCAATGGAAAAAGCCTATCCACGTCAACTCTATCTATCCCCCTCATAATTTTAAATACCTCTATCAAGTACCCCCTCAACCTTCTATGCTCCAAAGGATAAAGACCTAACTTGTTCAATCTTTCCCTGTAATTTAGGTGCTGAAACCCAGGTAACATTCTTCTAAATCTTCTCTGTACTCTCTCTATTTTATTGACATCTTTCCTATAATTCGGTGACCAGAACTGTACACAATACTCCAAATTCAGCCTTACCAATGCCTTGTACAATTTTAACATTACATCCCAACTCCTATACTCAATGCTCTGATTTATAAAGGCCAACATACCAAAAGCTTTCTTCATCACCCTATCCACATGAGATTCCACCTTCAGGGAACTATGCACCATTATTCCTAGATCACTCTGTTCTACTGCATTCTTCAATGCCCTACCATTTACCATGTATGTCCTGTTTGGATTATTCCTACCAAAATGTAGCACCTCACACTTATCAGCATTAAACTCCATCTGCCTTCGTTCTGCCCACTCTTCTAACTGGCCTAAATCTCTCTGCAAACTTTGAAAACCTACTTCATTATCCACAACACCACCTACCTTAGTATCATCTGCATACTTACTAATCCAATTTACCACCCCATCATCCAGATCATTAATGTAAATGACAAACAACATTGGACCCAGTACAGATCCCTGAGACACATCACTAGTCACCGGCCTCCAACCTAACAAACAGTTATCCACCACTACTCTCTGTCATCTCCCATCCAGCCACTGTTGAATCCATTTTACTACTTCAATATTAATACCTAATGATTGAATCTTCCTAACTAACCTTCCGTGCAGAACCTTGTCAAAGGCCTTACTGAAGTCCATATAGACAACATCCACTGCTTTACCCTCGTCAACTTTCCTCGTAACCTGTTCAAAAAATTAAAACTCTGCAAGATTCCTTATCTTCTAAGGAAAGGCTGTATAAGCCCAGTTTAGTATCTTCTGGAGTTTAGAAGAGTAAGAGGGAAATTGATTGAAACCTATAAAATCCTGAATGGTCTTGACTAAATGAATGTGGAAAGGATATTACCTCTTGGAGGAAAATCAGAGGTTGAGGGAAGACTGTTAAAGGGTGCCAGTCATAAGCAGGGTGGATTGTAAGAAACCTTTCCCATAATAGGTATCTAAAACCAGAAGGTGTATTTTTAGGGTAAGTGTAAGTGGTTTAGAAGGAATTTGAAGAAGATTATTTTTAAATTTAGAATTTTGAACAATGTGCCGACTGGGTGTAGACATGAGTATTCTCACAACATTTAAGAAATATCTACCTAAGTATTTGTATAGAACAAATGCTTGTAAATGAAATTAATATATTTGATGCAACACACATAAAATGCTGGAGGAACTCAGCAGGTCAGGCAGCTTCTATGGAAATGACTAAACAGCTGACCATGTCAGAATGTAGAACATAGAATAGTACAGCACAGGAACAAGCCCTTTGGCCCAGAAAGTTGGCTGAACCAATCAAAACCCCCAAAAACTAATCCCTCCTACCTACACCTGGGAATCAGAATGTGAGTGCAGGGATTAAGGTAGAAAGACAAGGGCATGATGCTAAGAGTTCTGAGTTGATGAGGAAAGACAGGCAGGGGACAGAACATATTTGTAGCCAGTTAAAGGGGTTGAAATGTGTCTATTTCAATGCAAGGAGTATTAGGAACAAGGAGGATGAACAGAGCATGGATTAGTATGTGGAACTATGATGTTGTGGCCATTACTGAAACTTGGTTGGAGGAAGGGCAAGATTGGATGATACAGGTCCCGGGGTTCAGGTGTTTTGAAAGGAATAGAATGGGAGGTAGAAAAGGGGGTGGGAGTGGCATTGCTGGTCAGGGATAGTATCACGGCTATAGAAAGGGAGGACGCTGCAGGAGTGTCCACGGAGTCAGTCTGGGTGGAAGTCAGAAATAGGAAGGGATCAATCACTGTGCTGGGAGTAGTCTATGGGCCCCCAAATAGCCCTCGGGACACCGAGGAGCAGATAAGCAGGCAGATTTTAGAATGGTGCAGGAAATACAGGATAGTAGTTATGGGTGATTTCAACTTCCCTCATATTGACTGGCACCTCCTGAGTGCAAGGGGGATAGATGGGGCTGAACTTGTCAGGTGTGTTCAAGAAGGATTCCTGACACAGTATGTGGACTGGCCAATGAGAGGAGAGGCAATACTGGATCTAGTTCTGGGTAATGAACCTGGTCAGGTGACAGACCTCTTGGTGGGGGAGTATTTTGGCGAGAGTGACCACAACTCCTTTAGCTTCAGCATAGCTATGGAAAGGGATAAAATCAGATGAAATGGTAAAGTGCTTAACTGGGGAAGGGCTAACTTTGAAGGGATGAGGCAGGAACTAGTGAGAGTAAATTGGAAACAGATGTTCAAAAGGGAAAGCACAGAAGTAATGTGGGAGAAGTTTAGGGACTACTTGAGCTGGGTTCAGGATAGGGTTGTCCCACTGAGGCAAGGAAAAAATGGTAGGAAAAGGGAACCATGACTGACGAAACATGTGAGGCAAGGTCAAGAGGAAAAAGAAGCATATGTTAGATATAAGAAGCAGCAAGTAGGAGGGGCTTATAAGAAATATAGGGTAGCTAGGAAGGAGCTAAAGAATGGACTTAGGAGAGCTTGAAGGGGGCATGAGAAGGCCTTGGCATGTAGGATTAAGGAGGACCCCAAGGCGTTCTATGCGTATGTGAAGAATAGGAGGATGACGAGAATGAAGGTGGGACCGCTAAAGGATAAAGGGGGCAACATGTGCCTGGAAGCGGAGAAGGTTGGGGAAGTCCTAAATGAATACTTTGCTTCAGTATTCACAAGTGAAAAGGATCTTTATTAGGATGAGGTCAAAGTAGAGCGGGCCTGTGTGCTGGACGATGTGGAGATTAAGGAAGAAGAAGTGCTGGATCTTCTTAAAAACATTAAGATTGATAAATCCGCAGGGCCGGAT
This sequence comes from Hemitrygon akajei, assembly GCF_048418815.1. NCBI lineage: Eukaryota > Metazoa > Chordata > Chondrichthyes > Myliobatiformes > Dasyatidae > Hemitrygon > Hemitrygon akajei. The sequence goes on from NC_133130.1 coordinate 185,975,373, forward strand.
ATGATACACCCCAGGTTGTTGTGGGAATTGAGAGAAGAGATCACAGGAGCACTAGCTATGATCTTTGAATCCTCTTTGGCTGCAGGGTAAGTGCCAGAGGACTGGAGAATGGCAAATGTAGTTCCCTTGTTTAAAAAAGGTAATAGGGAGAAACCTGGGAACTATAGACCGGTGAGTCTTCTGTCGGTGGTATGCAAACTACTGGAAAGGATTCTTAAGGATAGGATCTACAAGCATTTGGAGAAGTACAGTCTACTCATGGATAGTCAACATGGCTTTGTGGGACTTCCGGTAAGATGGCGATTGTTTAGCTGCTCCGAACTTTTGTTCCGTTACTGTCGCTATCTTTGCACTAAATGTCTCCATTTTTTAAACCTTAGTTAGGAATTATTTCGGTATCTCTTACTTGCCTGTGAATATATCTAACTTACAATGTCTAGCAAGAGTTCTAAATCTGGGAGAAAAGAAGCTATGACCCCGTCGGACGATGGTTGCGCTTGGAAAGCTCCGAGACGAAATCTTAAAGGAATTTAAAACCGCTTTCAAACAGTTAGAAGACAAACTGGATCGGATCAACGATAAAGTGGACAAACATGCTGAACACTTATCTCGCATCGATTTGACTTCTGAAGATTTAGAAAGTCGTGTTCGATACTTGGAGACTCTCTGTTCCAGCTTAGAGGAAAAATCTAACAAACTTCTTTCCAAAATGGTGGATCTTGAAAATCGCAGCAGACGCTGCAATATCAGAATTCTGGGATTGCCAGAGGCGACCGAAAAGGGATCAACCGTGAAGTTTTTCGCCGAGTTTCTCTGTGAGTTATTCGGGAAAGATTTGCTTCCGAAGCCGCCCGAGCTCGAACGGGCACACAGAGTTTACGTTCCCCCCGGAATTCTGGGCTCCCGCCCGCGACCAGTAATCTTGTGTTTCCATCAATACCAGGTAAAACACAGTCTGATCGTAGAGGCGCGTCGCAGGGGGTCTCTTCCTTTCAAGGATACAACCATTCGCTTTGTGGAAAATTTTGCACCCCAGACCTTAAAGATGCGCGCTGAGTTTAAAGGCACAATGAAAGTGCTTTTTGATCGTGGTTTCAAACCTTCCCTTCGTAACCCTGCCGATCTACGAATCAAGCTTAATACCGGGAAATACAAGTGGTTCAAATCAGCGAAGGAAGCTGAAGCGTTTGTGGCAAGTCTTACGGCTATCCAGTCATCTTCGGAATCTGATTGGACCTCCTAAAATGGTGGATAAGTACTCCTCGTAGTAAAATTACTTTCTCTGGACTCAGAATTCACTTGAATCACTCAGACATTATTCATTGAAACTTTAAGGGCTGTTGACAATCTCTCCCGGGATTTGGTGTGTGTGTAATCTATTTTTATTCTTGTATAACTTTACCTACAGAGTTCTACAACTAACTCTAACTTGTTTTGGAGGTTCGAAGTCTTTAGTGAAGGCCTCCCTGTTTGTCGGTTCACAGTTCAACTGCTGATTTATTTTTCCTTTGTTTTAATATTTATTTATTTTATCTTTTTCTTTTCTTCACCCCTTTTTTCTAATCTCTGAATTTTTTTCTCCCTTCTCTGTAAATGGTTGATAAATACTCGTCTTGAATTTATAATCTTCCCCTTCCTCTTCTTTTTTCTTTTTCCTTCTTACCTTTTTTTTCCCTTTCTCTTACTTTATTCTTCTATAATTTTTCGCGGGTAGGTTAGTTTTGGTTTTCTTCCGATTTTCTCTGTATTAAGTTTTATATTTCTGCAGAAGGTGTTCTAATCTGTAGTTATGTTTTCTAGTGCATAAACTAGTTATTATTTGCTATAGTATTTATACGGAACTGTTGTTAATGACACAGATCTGGAAGTTGTATTTGGGTTAATTTTTTTGGTAGAGCTAGCTGCTTGTTTTGGTAGCCGTCTAGTTTTGGGTTGTGCGGGTGGGGTGGGGTTTCCAGTTCCAACATCTCTTTATTGCTTAGGACATGTTTATATTTTGACCTTACGAATCTATGTTTACATCTCTGCTCCCAGACCGCTATTGTACTGCTTGACTTTTTATATGCCTGCTGCCTTTTATGCATTAGTAATTGATAATGGCTAGTGCACTTAAATTCGTGAGCTGGAATGTCAAGGGATTGAACCACCCTGTTAAAAGGAGGAAGGTATTCTCACATATTGAACAACTCAAAGCTGACATTGCTTTCCTCCAAGAAACTCATATTCGTTGTTTTGATAACTCCCGGCTTCTGTCAAAGTGGGCGGGTCAGCATTTTCATTCATCCTTTGCCGCTAAAGCTAGGGGAGTTTCCATTCTTATTAACTCAAATATTCCTTTTGAACTCCATAATAAAATATCTGATACAAATGGCCATTTTATTATTGTTTCTGGTAAACTATATAACACTAAAGTTGCACTAGCAAACCTGTATGTCCCCAACTTTGATGATGTTAACTTTTTTGAACGTTTTTTTTCCTCACTACCAGACTTAAACTCATACTCTCTTATACTGGGTGGTGACTTCAGCTGTTGGTTGGATCCTAAACTGGACCGATCGTCCTTTGTTACCAGATCACCTACTAAATCTGCCTTAGCTATTTAATCGTTTCTCTCTAATTTTGGTATCTCTGATATATGGCGTTTCCTCCATCCTACAGAGAGAGATTATTCTTTTTTCTCACATGTTCACCATACCTTCACTAGAATTGACTATTTCTTACTCGATAACCAACTTATCCCATTTGCCCACTCTTGTGACTATCAGAGTATACTGATTTCTGACCGTGCCCCAATTACCCTCTCTCTGAACTTTCCTGGTCTCCCTCAGAGGAACAAACACTGGCAGTTCGATTCAACTTTATTATCGGATGATGATTTCGTAAAATTTATTAAGGATCAGATAACCTTTTATTTTAACACTAATACATCACCTGTAGTGCCATCCCAGATTGTCTGGGATGCCATGAAAGCATATCTGAGGGGTCAAATAATCTCTTACACAGCAAATCTCAATAGAAGATCCCGTGCAGATCGAGCAGACCTCATTAACCAGATTAAAGATTTGGATCAAATATATGCCCAAACTAAGAACCCTGAATTATACAAGAAGCGCGTTGAACTCCAAACTAAATTTAACCTTCTGTCCACTCAACCTGTCGAACGCCAACTTCTCGAAAGCAAGAGCCGCTTTTACATTCATGGGGATAAGTCTGGTAAATTCCTAGCCAATCAGCTGAGGCGTTCCAAAGCCAAACAACATATTACAAAGATCGGGAAGGAGAACGGAGACTTTACATCGGATCATTTAGAAATTAATGACGCATTTAAAAATTTTTATTCTCGGCTTTATTCCTCTGAATCTCTGAATGACAATATCTCTGTGGATCAATTTTTACAGAATCTGAATATCCCCTCACTTTCATCTGATTTCAAAGCCAAACTCAATGTGCCTATATCACCAGAAGAAATATCTTTTGCAATTTCTGCACTGTCCTCAGGGAAATCTGGACCTGATGGGTTCCCTGTGGAATTTTATAAATCATTCTCTTCACTTCTTTCTCCTCAGTTACTTTCAGTATTATCTGACTCGTTTACTTACGGCAAATTGCCACCCTCTTTCAATGAGGCATCTATTATTCTTCTTTTAAAAAAGGGCAAAGACCCAACAGAGTGTTCCTCGTACAGGCCGATCTCTCTGCTCAATGTTGATGTAAAGATCTTAGCTAAAGTGTTGGCTCATAGATTAGAAACCGTTATTCCCTCCATTATCTCTGATGACCAAACAGGCTTTATTAAAAACCATCTCCCTTTTTTTAACACTCGGCGTCTATTTAATATTTTATACTCAGTTCCAACTGGGACTCCTGAATGTGTTATCTCCCTTGATGCGGAGAAAGCATTTGATCGTATAGAGTGGAACTACCATTTTGCAGTCTTAGAAAAATTTGACCTCGGCCTAAGTTTCATCTCTTGGATCCAATTGCTGTACCTGTGTCCTACTGCTTCTGTTCTAACTAATTTTCAGAAATCCCAAGTATTTAATCTCAAACGTGGCACCCGTCAGGGATGCCCCTTAAGTCTCTTTCTCTTTGATTTGGCTATAGAACCTCTGGCGATAGCATTTCGAAATTGTCCTGAATTGACCGGGATTTGGAGAGGGGGTGTTGAGCATAAAGTTTCTCTCTATGCTGATGACTTATTACTCTTTCTCTCAAATCCGTCTATATCCTTACCTCTAATGTTTTCACTTCTTGACCCGTTTAGCCAGATCTCTGGCTATAAACTCAACTTACATAAGAGTGAACTTTTCCCAATTAATAAAGAAGCACAAGAACTAATATTTCGTGATCTCCCTTTTAAAGTAGTCCATAATCAATTTACTTATCTTGGAATTACAGTCACAAGGAAGTTTAAAGATCTCTTTCGTGAAAACTTTGTCAATCTTTCATATGCTATAAAACAGAGTCTGGTACAATGGTCACCTCTATCTATGTCCTTGGTAGGTCGTATTAATGTTGTCAAAATGTATGTTCTCCCCAAATTTTTATATTTATTTCAATCTATCCCAATTTTTATTCCTAAATCTTTTTTTGATTCCTTAGACTCTATTATTTTGTCATATCTGTGGCAGAATAAGCGCTCTAGAATTAATAAAATCCACCTCCAAAAATCTAAAAAAAAGGGTGGCATGGCTTTACCTAACTTTCGCTTATATTACTGGGCAGCTAATATACGTTGTGCTGCCTTCTGGTCTTTCTTCCACGGTCAACCCGAGTGCCCTAACTGGGTGGCAATGGAGTTGAGCTCCACTAAAGAATTACCTATATCTGCACTTCTTGGCTCTGCACTCCCTAGCAGTCTGCCCAGATCAATAGCTAATCCTCTGGTTAGACACACTTTGCGTATATGGGCTCAGTTCAGGAAATGCTATGGTTTCCAGGGGTTTTCTGTTTCTAGCCCTGTCGCACATAATCACCTTTTTTTACCTACTACGTACGATTTAGCATTCCATGTTTGGTAAAGGGCATTAGACATTTTGAAGATCTCTGATAATCGCTTCGCTTCTTTTCAGCAGCTCTCCGTTAAGTTCAACCTGCCTAACGCTCACTTTTTCAGATATCTCCAAATCCGACACTTTACTGCTCCTTTAATTCCTAACTTTCCTGAAATGCCTGCAAAAAATGCTATGGACCTATTTCTCTCCATTAATCCACTAGGTAAAGGTTTAATTTCAATTATCCAAGATAAACTAGCAGCCTTACGACGGGCCCCTGTGAATAAAATTAAAATGGCCTGGGAGCAGGATTTAAATATCTCCTTATCCGAGGAGAGCTGGGACTCAGTTCTCAAATCGGTTAACTCAACCTCTCTTTGTGCTCGCCATTGCCTCTTACAGTTTAAGATTGTTCATAGAGCCCATATGTCTAAATCTAAACTATCTCGATTCTACCCTGGCATTAGTCCGCTCTGTGATAAATGCAAGAGGGGTGTGGCCTCTCTCTTGGAGAAATTCTGGAAAGATGTCTTCACTACATTATCGGGTATTCTGAATCAGCACCTAGAACCTAACCCCTTAATTGCTCTGTTCGGTTTTTGGGGCGAGACAGATTTATGTCTGGGTCCGACCAAATGCCGAATACTATCCTTTGCCTCTCTCCTGGCGAGATGCTTGATCCTCCTTAGATGGAGAGATGTTGCCCCGCCCACTCATGCGCAATGGCTTAACGACATTATGGCCTGCTTGGACCTTGAAAAAATTCATTATTCAGTTCTCAATTCGGATCTAAAGTTCCATAAGGTCTGGGGACCTTTCATCGAGTACTTTCATAACCTTCCTCTTGACTAGGGTTTTTTTTTTCGTTTTTTTTCTCTTCTTTTCAGTCCCTTGCTTTCAGCTCCTTTTTTTTCCTGGTAGTAGGCATTATTATCCTCTGTTGCTAAGTGTATTCACAGTCTGGGAGTTTGACTGTCCAGACTTATACTCTTTATACTGTATGGTGGTTGGTTTGGAGTTGTTGTTTTTTTCTTGTGTTGTGGGGCTTGGGGAGGACACTAAGCTCACTTGTCTTTAATTTAGGTGCTTTTTTGTTAAATTCTCTTCCTTTGTAGCATATTGTTATTGTATGCTTAATCTTGCACTGTATTAATGCTCCTCATTGGGATTTGGGGTTTTTAATTTTGTAAAATATTTTGAAAAACTAATAAAAATATTTAATAAAAAAAACATGGCTTTGTGAAGGGAAGATCGTGCCTCGCGAGCCTGATTGAGTTTTTTGAAGAGGTAACAAAAGAAATTGATGAGGGTAGGGCAGTGGATGTGGTCTACATGGACTTTAGCAAAGCATTTGACAAGGTCCCTCATGAGAGACTCATCCAGAAAGTCACGAGGCATGGGATAAGTGGAACCTTGGCTGTTTGGATAAAAAACTGGTTTAAAGGAAGAAAGCAGAGGGTAGTTGTGGAAGGGAAGTATTCTGCCTGGAGGTCGGTGACTAGTGGAGTGCCATAGGGATCTGTCCTGGGACCCCTGCTATTTGTGATTTTTATAAATGACCTGGATGTAGAGGCGGAAGGATGGGTGAGTAAGTTTGCGGATGACATGAAGATTGGAGGAGTTGTGGATGGAACTGTAAGTTGTCGAAGGTTACAAGAGGATATAGACAGGCTGCAGAGTTGGGTAGAAAAATGGCAGATGGAGTTCAATCCAGACAAGTGTCAGGTGATACATTTTGGAAGGACAAACCAGAAGACTGAGTACAGGATTAATGGTCAATTACTTAAGAGTGTGGATGAACAAAGGGACCTTGGGGTTCAAATCCATACATCCCTCAAGGTCGCTGCATAGGTTGATAGGGTAGTTAAGAAGACCTATGGGATGCTAGGCTTCATTAACAGGGGGATTGAGTTCAAAAATAGAGAGGTCATGTTGCAACTCTACAAATCTCTGGTGAGACAGCACTTAGAGTATTGTGTTCAATTCTGGTCAGCTCATTATAGGAAGGATGTGGAAGCTATGGAGAGGGTGCAGAGCAGATTTACCAGGATGTTGCCTGGTTTGGAGAACAAGTCATATGAAGCATGGTTAGCAGAGCTGGGACTTTTCTCTTTGGAGCATAGAAGAATGAGAGGGGACTTGATAGAGGTCTACAAGATTATGAGAGGCATAGATAGGGTGGATAGTCAGTACCTGTTTCCCAGGGCACCAATAGCAAACACCAGAGGGCATATGTACAAAATTAAGGGAGGGAAGTTTAGGGGAGACATCAGGGGTAAGTTTTTTTACACAGAGGGTTGTGAGTGCCTGGAATGACTTGCCAGGGATGGTGGTGGAGACTAAAATATTAGGGGTATTCAGGAGCTTCTTGGACAGGCACATGGATGAAAGAAAAATGGGTTATGGGGTAGTGTGGGTTTAGTACTTTTTCTTTTAAGGATTATATAGGTTGGCACAACATGGAGGGCTGCAGGGCCTGTTCTGTGCTGTAGTGTTCTATGGTTCTATGGTACACAATGTCTACATCACTTCATCTTCCTTACATTCATTTGCCCATTTAAATGTCTCTTAAAAGCCTCCAATGTGTTTGTGACAACCACCATACCAGGCAGTGCATTCCAGGCATCCACCACTCTGAGTAAAAAACTTACCCCTCAGATCTCCTTTGAACCTACCCCCTCTCTCCTTCCTTTTGGTATTAGCTATTTCTACCCTGGGAAAAGATACCCTGCCTACTCTATCTGTGTTGCCCTTAAGGCATTTGTTTAGCTTTATTACATTTTCACTTTAGTAATTTGTTTGTAACTATTTTCTAGTTAAAGTTAAGGTTGTTGAAAGTAAATTCATTGTCTGTGATGTATTGCAGCATGCGATAACGTCACATGCAGTTTCACCGCATCTTGTGGGTAAATATCGGTTTGGAGAAACAGGAAGGCGGTGGCTTGTGTGTGCAGGATCAGTGTGAGAAAAGTTTCATTCTACACACTAAGAAACATCATAGCAGCAATGCTGTAAGTTCATACGATAATCAATATGTTGAAGTAAAAATGTTATCGCTGA